>NW_025048662.1:0-215004 GCF_018831695.1 Puntigrus tetrazona
TCCATTAATATAACACTGTTATGGGCATGCCATCTTGGGGGTTAAAGTGTGACTTCTCGTAGGCTTCCCCACGACCATATGGTAACCCTCTGAAGAAATTAGCTTTGCGTTCAAAACCCAACCTAGCCAATATCAGTAACAGGCTCACAGACTAACCTGGAGCCTGAATAACAGTAATATAACATTACGGGTATGATTTATTCGGCCAAAGGTAACCTGGGCCTACAACTCACCTAAATCCATTATTACACAAAACTATTATGGGCATGATCTTGGCTGATTATTCAGTGAGCTTCTCCCAGGACTTCTTTTACTGAACTATTGGGCGATCTTGGCGGGTAACTGTGACTGGAAAACTCTTTGCTCAAGTAACCCTGGAAAAACTTTTACGCGTTCAAAACCTCACGTCCAGACATCCAGGCGATATTGGCGGTTTAAGTGCGACTTCGGACGCTAATCCACTCACTCATGGTAACTCCTGGAACAAATGTTTGAGCGCTCAAAACCTACGTCCAGACATCCAGGCTCACAGACTAACCCCTATAACAGTAACACATTACTGGGCATGATTTTATTCAGTAAAGATCATGCTACATTGGGCCAACAGACTCACCCACAAACAATAAAACTTTTATGGGACTTATCATGGCCGGGTTAAGTGTGACCTCTCGTAGGCATTCCCACCGACCATGGTAACCCTGGAAGAAACTTTTTAAGCATTCAAAACCTACGCCCAGACATCCAGGCTCACAGACTAACCCCCTATAACAGTCACACATTACTGGGCATGATTTTATTTAGTAAAGGCCTGAGCCCACAGACTCACCCCATTACTATAACAATACTATGGGTATGATCTTGGCCGGTTAAGTGTGACTTCTCGAGGGCTTTCCCACTCAACCATGGTAACCCTGGAAGAAATATTGAAGCATTCAAAACCTAAATCCAGACATCCAAGTTCACAGACTAACTCTACAACAATTACATTACTGGGCATGATTTTTACTCAGTAAAGGCCCTGTATTACAGTTTTCTTTAAGGCCTGGGCCTCACAACTCACTCCATTACTATAACACTTTTATGGGCATGATCTTGGCAGGGTTATATGACTTGTCGTAGGCTTTCCCACTCAACCATGGTAACCCTGGAACAAATATTTGCCATTCAAAACCTAAATCCAGACATCCAAGTTCACAGACTAACCCAACAATTAAACACATTACTGGGCATGATTTTACTCAGTAAAGGCTCTGTATTACAGTTTTCTTTTAGGCCTGGGCCCACAAACTCAACCCATTACTATAACACTTTATGGGCATGATCTTGGCAGGGTTAAGCATGACTTGTCGTAGGCCTTTTCCCACTCAACCATGGTAACCCTGGAACAAATATTGAAGCATCCAAAACCTAAATCCAGACATCCAGGCTCTGCAGACTAACCTCATAACAGTCACACATTACTGGGCATGATTTTATTTAGTAAAGGCCTGAGCCCACAGACTCACCCCCCATTACTATAACAATACTATGGGCATGATCTTGGCCGGGTTAAGTGTGACTTCTCGTGAGGCTTTCCCACTCAACCATGGTAACCCTGGAAGAAATATTGAAGCATTCAAAACCTAAATCCAGACATCCAAGTTCACAGACTAACCCCACAACAATTACACATTACTGGGCATGATTTTATTCAGTAAAGGCCCTGTATTACAGTTTTCTTTAAGGCCTGGGCCACAAACTCAACCCATTACTATAACACTTTATGGGCATGATCTTGGCAGGGTTAAGCATGACTTGTCGTAGAGGCTTTCCCACTCAACCATGGTAACCCTGGAAGAAATATTGAAGCATTCAAAACCTAAATCCAGACATCCAGGCTCACAGACTAACCCACAACAGTAACACATTACTGGGCATGATTTTATTCAGTAAAGGCCCTGTATTACAGTTTTCTTTAAAGGCCTGGGCCCTGGGTTAAACTCAACCCATTACTATAACACTTTTTTATGGGCATGATCTTGGCAGGGTTAAGTGACTTGTCGTAGGCTTTCCCAACTCAACCATGGTAACCCTGGAACAAATATTGAAGCATTCAAAACCTAAATCCAGACATCCAGGCTCACAGACTAACCCCATAACAGTAACACATTACTGGGCATGATTTTATTCAGTAAAGGCCTGGGCCTACAGACTCACCCCATTACTATAACAGGCGTGATCTTGGCTGGGTTATGTGACTTCTCGTAGGCTTTCCCACTCGACCATGGTAACCCTGGAAGAAATTTTTGAACGCTTAAAACCTAAATCCAGACATCCAGGCTCACAGACTAACCCAATAACAGTAACACATTACTGGGCATGATTTTATTCAGTAAAGGCCTGTATTTGTAGCTTTTAGGCCCACAAACTCACCCCATTATTACAACACTATTATGGGCATGATCTTGGCCGGATTAAGTGTGACTTCGTAGGCTTTTCCCACTCGACCATGGTAACCCTGGAACAAATATTTGAGCTGCATTCAAAACGTAAATCCAGACATCCAGGCTCACAGACTAACCCCATAACAGAAACACATTACTGGGCATGATTTTATTCAGTAAAGGCCTGGGTAACCAGAAAAAACTTTTAAGCTTCATTATCTACGGCGCCAGACATCCAGGCGATATTGGCCGTTTAAGTGCGACTTCTCGGACGCTAATCCACTCACCATGGTAACCCTGGAACAAATGTTTGAGCGCTCAAAACCTACGCCCAGACATCCAGGCTCACAGACTAACCCCATAACAGTAACACATTACTGGGCATGATTTTATTCAGTAAAGAGTATTACAGTTTTCTTTTAAGGCCTGGGGCCCACAAACTCACCCCATTACTATACCAATTTTATTATGGGCACTTTTATGGGCATGATCTTGGCTGGGGTTATGTGTGACTTCTCGTAGGTTTTCCCACTCGACCATGGTAACCCTGGAACAAATATTGAAGCGCTCAAAACCTAAATCCAGACATCCAGGCTCACAGACTAACCCCATAACAGTAACACATTACTGGGCATGATTTTATTCAGTAAAGGCCTGGGCCAACAGACTCACCACAAACTATAAAACTTTTATGGAATGATCATGGCCAGGTTATGTGACCTCTCGTAGGCTTTCCCACACTGACCATGGTAACCCTGGAAGAAATTTTTGCTGCTCAAAACCTACGCCCAGACTCATCACATCCAGGCGATATTGGCCGGTTTAAGTGCGACTTCTCGGACGCTAATCCACTGACCATGGTAACCCTGGAACAAATGTTTGAGCGCTCAAAACCTACGCCCAGACATCCAGGCTCACAGACTAACCCCATAACAGTAACACATTACTGGGCATGATTTTATTCAGTAAAGACCATGTATTACAGTTTTCTTTAAGGCCTGGGCCTCACAAACTCACCCCATTACTATGACACTTTTATGGGCATGATCTTGGCCGGGTTAAGTGTGACTTCTCGTAGGCTTTCCCACTCGACCATGGTAACCCTGGAACAAATATTTGAGCTGCTTCAAAACCTAAATCCAGACATCCAGGCTCACAGACTAACCCCATAACAGTAACACATTACTGGGCATGATTTTATTCAGTAAAGGCCTGGGCCAACAGACTCACCACAAACTATAAAACTTTTATGGGCATGATCATGGCCGGGTTAAGTGTGACTCTCTCGTAGGCTTTCCCACTCGACCATGGTAACCCTGGAAGAAATTTTTGCCGCTCAAACCTACGCCCTGACATCCAGGCAATATTGGCCGGTTTATTCAGCGCGACTTCTCGGACGCTAATCCACTCGACCATGGTAACCCCTGGAACAAATGTTTGAGCATTCAAAACTAAGTCCAAACATCCAGGTTGACAGACTAACCCCATAACAGTTACAACACATTACTGGGCATGAATTTACTCAGTAAAGGCCTGGGCCCACAAACTCACCCCATTACTACAAACTGTTATGGGTAAGATCTTGGCAGGGTTAAGCGTGACTTCTCGTAGGCTTTCCCACTCAACCATGGTAACCCTGGAAGAAATTTTTGCCGCTCAAAACCTAAGTCCAGACATCTAGGCGACTCATCCAGGCGATATTGGCCGGTTTAAGCAACCTCTCGACGCTAATCCACTCGACCATGGTAACCCTGGAACAAATATTGAAGCATTCAAAACGTAAATCCAGACATCCAGGCTCACAGACTAACCCCATAACAGGAACACATTACTGGGCATGATTTTATTCACTAAAGGCCCTGTATTATAGCTTTCTTTAAAGCCTGGACCCACAGACTCACCCCATTACTATAACACTTTCATGGGCATGATCTTGGCCGGGTTAAGTGACTTCGTGAGGTTTTCCCACTCGACCATGGTAACACTGGAACAAATATTTGAGCTGCTCAAAACCTACGCCCAGACATCCAGGCTCACAGATTAATCCCATAACAGTAACACATTACTTGGATTGATTTTATTCAGTAAAGGCCTGGGCCAACAGACTCACCCCATTACTATAAAACTTTTATGGGCATGATCTTGGCCGGGTTAAGTGTGACTTCTCGTAGGCTTTCCCACTCACCATGGTAACCCTGGAAAAATATTTGAACGCTCAAAACCTAAACGCCCAGACATCCAGGCTCACAGACTAACCCAGTAACAGTAATTACACTGGGCATGATTTTATTCAGTAAAGGCCTGAGCCCACAGACTCACCCCCATTACTATAACAATATTATGGGTATGATCTTGGCCGGGTTATGTGACTTCTCGTAGGCTTCCCACTCCGACCATGGTAACCCTGGAAGAAATATTGAAGCATTCAAAACCTAAATCCAGACATCCAGGTTCACAGACTAACCCCATAACAGTAACACATTACTGGGCATGATTTTACTCAGTAAAGACCCTGTATTACAGTTTTCTTTAAGGCCTGGGCCCACAAACTCAACCCATTACTATAACACTTTATGGGCATGATCTTGGCCGGGTTAAGTGTGACTTCTCGTAGGCTTCCCCACTCGACCATGGTAACCCTGGAAGAAATTTTTTTAAGCGTTCAAAACCTAAATCCAGACATCCAGGCTCACAGACTAACCCAATAACAGTAACACATTACTGGGTTTGATTTTATTCAGTAAAGGCCTGGGCCCACAAACTCACCCCATTATTACAACACTATTATGGGCATGATCTTGGCCGGGTTAAGTGTGACTTCTCGTAGGCTTTCTTACTCGACCATGGTAACCCTGGAAAAACTTTTTGCTGCTCAAAACCTACGCCCAGACATCCAGTCGATATTGGCTGGTTTAAGTGCGACTCGGACGTTAATCCACTCTACCATGGTAAACCCTGGAACAAATGTTTGAGCATTCAAAACCTACGTCCAGACATCCAGGCTCACAGACTAACCCCATAACAGTAACACATTACTGGGCATGATTTTATTCAGTAAAGGCCTGGGCCAACAGACTCACCCCAAACTATAAAACTTTATGGGAATGATCTTGGCCGGGTTAAGTGACTTCTCGTAGGCTTTTCCACTCCTGACCATGGTAACCTCTGGAAGATATTTTTAAGCTCAAAACCTAAGTCCAGACATCTAGGCGCTTCATCCAGGCGATATTGGCCGGGTTTAAGTGCAACCTCTCGACGCTAATGCACTCACCATGGTAACCCTGGAACAAATATTGAAGCATTCAAAACGTAAATCCAGACATCCAGGCTCACAGACTAACCCATAACAGGAACACATTACTGGGCATGATTTTATTCAGTAAAGGCCTGGGCTCTCAGACTCACCTCACCCTATTACTAAAACAGGTGTGATCTTGGCCGGGTTAAGTGTGACTTCTCGTAGGCTTTCCACTCGACCATGGTAACCCTGGAAGAAACTTTGAGCATTCAAAACCTACGCCCAGACATCCAAGCACACAGACTAACCCCATAACAGTAACACATTACTGGGCATGATTTTATTCAGTAAAGGCCTGGGCCAACAGTCTCACCCCATTACTATAAAACTTTTATGGGAATGATCTTGGCCGGGTTATGTGACTTCTCGTAGGCTTTTCCACTCTGACCATGGTAACCCTGGAAGAAATTTTTGCTGCTTCAAAACCCTAAATCTAGACATCCAGGCTCACAGACTAACCCCATAACAGTAACACATTACTGGGAATGATTTTATTCAGTAAAGGCCTGGGCCCACAGACTCACCCCATTACTATAACACTATTAGGGTGGCATGATCTTGGCCGGTTAAGTGTGACTTCTCGTAGGGCTTTCCCACTCTGACCATGGTAACCCTGGAAGAAATTTTTGCCGCTCAAAACCTACGCCCAGACATCATCCAGGCGATATTGGCCGGTTTAAGTGACTTCTCGGACGCTAATCCACTCGACCATGGTAACCCTGGAACAAATGTTTGAGCTGCTCAAAACCTACGCCCAGACATCCAGGCTCACAGACTAACCCCATAACAGTAACACATTACTGGGCATGATTTTATTCAGTAAAGACCATGTATTACAGTTTTCTTTAAGGCCTGGGCCCACAAACTCACCCCATTACTATGACACTTTCATGGGCATGATCTTGGCCGGGTTAAGTGTGACTTCTCGTAGGTTTTCCCACTGACCATGGTAACCCTGGAACAAATATTGAAGCTGCCAAAACCTAAATCCAGACATCCAGGCTCACAGACTAACCCCATAACAGTAACACATTACTGGGCATGATTTTATTCAGTAAAGGCCTGGGCCTCTCAGACTCACCCCATTACTAAAACACTTTGATGGGCATGATCTAAGGGTGACTGACTTCGTAGGCTTTCTTACTCGACCATGGTAACCCTGGAAGAAACTTTTTGAGCATTCAAAACCTACGTCCAGACATCCAAGCACACAGACTAACCCCTTAACAATAACACATTACTGGGCATGATTTTATTCAGTAAAGGCCTGGGCCCACAGACTCACCCCATTACTATAACACTATTATGGGCATGATCTTGGCCGGTTAAGTGTGACTTCTCGTAGGCTTCCCACTCGACCATGGTAACCCTGGAAGAAATTTTTGCCGCTCAAAACCTAAATCCAGACATCCAGGCTCACAGACTAACCCCAATAACAGTAACACATTACTGGGCATGATTTTATTCAGTAAAGGCCTGGGCCCACAAACTCACCCCATTATTACAACACTATTATGGGCATGATCTTGGCCGGGTTAAGTGTGACTTCTCGTAGGCTTTCTTACTCGACCATGGTAACCCTGGAAAACTTTTGCCGCTCAAAACCTACGCCTAGACATCCAGTCGATATTGGTTGGTTTAAGTGCGACTTAAGGCCTGACTCGACGCTAATCCACTCGACCATGGTAACCCTGGAACAAATGTTTGAGCGCTCAAAACCTACGCCCAGACATCCAGGCTCACAGACTAACCCCATAACAGTAACACATTACTGGGCATGATTTTATTCACTAAAGGCACTGTATTACAGTTTTCTTTAGGCCTGGGCCCACAAACTCACCCCATTACTATGACACTTTCATGGGCATGATCTTGGCCGGGTTAAGTGTGACTTCTCGTAGGCTTTCCCACTCGACCATGGTAACCCTGGAACAAATATTTGAGCGTCAAAACCTACGCCCAGACATCCAGGCTCACAGACTAACCCCATAACAGTAACACATTACTGGGCATGATTTTATTCATTCACTGTATTACAGTTTTGATTTTAGCCTGGGCCACAAACTCACCCCATTACTATAACACTTTTATGGGCATGATCTTGGCATCAAGTGTGACTTCTCGTAGGTTTTCCCACTCACCATGGTAACCCTGGAACAAATATTTGAGCTGTTCAAAACCTACGCCCAGACATCCAGGCTCACAGACTAACCCCCCATAACAGTAACACATTACTGGGCATGATTTTATTCAGTAAAGGCCTGGGCCATCAAACTCACCCCATTACTATAACACTATTATGGGCATGATCTTGGTTGACTTAAGTGTGACTTCTCGTAGGCTTTCCCACTCAACCATGGTAACCCTGGAACAAATATTTGAGCGCTTCAAAACCTACGCCCAGACATCCAGGCTCACAGACTAACCCCATAACAGTAACACATTACTGGGCATGATTTTATTCAGTAAAGGCCTGGGCCCACAAACTCACCCCATTACTATAACACTATTATGGGCATGATCTTGGCCGGGTTATGTGACTTCTCGTAGGCTTTCTTACTCACTTCCAGACCATGGTAACCCTGGAAAACTTTTGCCGCTCAAAACCTACGCCCAGACATCCAGGCGATATTGGCTGGTTTAAGTGCGACTTCTCGGACGCTAATCCACTCGACCATGGTAACCCTGGAACAAATATTTGAGCGCTCAAAACCTACGCCCAGACATCCAGGCTCACAGACTAATCCTATAACAGTAACACATTACTGGGCATGATTTTATTCAGTAAAGGCAGTTTTCTTTAAGGCCTGGGCCAACAAACTCACCCCATTACTATAACACTATTTATGGGCATGATCTTGGCCGGGTTAAGTGTGACTTCTCGTAGGCTTTCCCACTCGACCATGGTAACCCTGGAAAAAATTTTGCCGCTTCAAAACCTACGCCCAGACATCCAGGCGATATTGGCCGGTTTAAGTGCGACTTCTCGGACGCTTTATCCACTCGACCATGGTAACCCTGGAACAAATGTTTGAGCTGCTCAAAACCTACGCCCAGACATCCAGGCTCACAGACTAACCCCATAACAGTAACACACATTACTGGGTATGATTTTATTCAGTAAAGACCATGTATTACAGTTTTCCCACAGGCCTGGGCCCACAGACTCACCACAAACTAAAAACTTTTTATGGGAATTATCATGGCCGGGTTAAGTGACTGACTCGAGGCTTTCCCAGACTCACTGACCATGGTAACCCTGGAAGAATTTTTTAGGCGCTCAAAACCTACGCCCTGACATCCAGGCAATATTGGCCGGTTTAAGTGCGACTTCTCGGAGGCTAATCCACTCGACCATGGTAACCCTGGAACAAATGTTTGAGCATTCAAAACCTAAGTCCAGACATCCAGGCTCACAGACTAACCCCATAACAGTTACACATTACTGGGCATGATTTTATTCAGTAAAGGCCTGGGCCAACAGACTCACCCCATTACTACAAAACTGTTATGGGTAAGATCTTGGCAGGGTTAAGCGTGACTTCTCGTAGGCTTTCCCACTCGACCATGGTAACCCTGGAAGAAATTTTTAAGCGCTCAAAACCTAAGTCCAGACATCCAGGCGCTTCATCCAGGCGTTATTGGCCGGTTTAAGTGCAACCTCTCGGACGCTAATCCACTCGACCATGGTAACCCTGGAACAAATATTGAAGCGTTCAAAACGTAAATCCAGACATCCAGGCTCACAGACTAACCCCATAACAGTAACACATTACTGGGCATGATTTTATTCACTAAAGGCCCTGTATTATAGCTTTCTTTAAAGCCTGGGCCCACAGACTCACCCCATTACTATAAAACTTTTATGGGCATGATCTTGGCCGGGTTAAGTGTGACTTCTCGAGGCTTTCCCACTCACCATGGTAACCCTGGAACAAATATTTGAAGCGCTCAAAACCTAAATCCAGACATCCAGGCTCACAGACTAACCCCATAACAGTAACACATTACTGGGCATGATTTTATTCAGTAAAGGCCTGGGCCAACACAGACTCACCCCATTACTATAACACTATTATGGGTATGATCTTGGCCGGGTTAAGTGTGACTTCTCGTAGGCTTTCCCACTCGACCATGGTAACCCTGGAAGAAATATTTGAGCATTCAAAACCTAAATCCAGACATCCAGGTTCACAGACTAACCCCACAACAGTTACACATTACTGGGCATGATTTTACTCAGAAAGACCCTGTATTACAGTAAAGGCCTGGGCCCACAAACTCAACCCATTACTATAACACTTTTATGGGCATGATCTTGGCCGGTTAAGTGACTTCTCGTAGGCTTTCCCACTCACCATGGTAACCCTGGAAGAAATTTTTAAGCATTCAAAACCTAAATCCAGACATCCAGGCTCACAGACTAACCCCATAACAGTAACACATTACTGGGCATGATTTTATTCAGTAAAGGCCTGGGCCCACAAACTCACCCCATTACATATAAACACTATTATGGGCATGATCTTGGCCGGGTTAAGTGTGACTTCTCGTAGGCTTTCTTACTCGACCATGGTAACCCTGGAAAAACTTTAGCCAAAACCTAAATCCAAATCCTACACACAGACATTCAGTCGATATTGGCTGGTTTTAAGTGCGACTTCTCTGACGTTAATCCACTCGACCATGGTAACCCTGGAACAAATGTTTGAGCATTCAAAACCTACGCCCAGACATCCAGGCTCACAGACTAACCCCATAACAGTAACACACACTGGGCATGATTTTATTCAGTAAAGGCCTGGGCCAACAGACTCACACCACAAACTATAAAACTTTTATGGGAACTGATCTTGGCCGGGTTAAGTGTGACTTCTCGTAGGCTTTCCCACTCGACCATGGTAACCCTGGAAGAAACTTTTAAGCGCTCAAAACCTACGCCCAGACATCCAGGCAATATTGGCTGGTTTAAGTGCGACTTCTCGAGGCTAATCCACTCAACCATGGTAACCCTGGAACAAATGTTTGAGCATTCAAAACCTAAGTCCAAACATCCAGGCTCACAGATCCTATCCAGGCTCATAACAGTAACACATTACTGGGCATGATTTTATTCAGTAAAGGCCCTGTATTACAGCTTTCTTTAAGGCCTGGGCCCAGACTCACCCCATTACTATAACACTTTTATGGGCATGATCTTGGCCGGGTTAAGTGTGACTTCTCGTAGGCTTTCCCACTCAACCATGGTAACCCTGGAACAAATATTGAAGCATTCAAAACCTAAATCCAGACATCCAGGCTCACAGACTAACCCCATAACAGTAACACATTACTGGGCATGATTTTATTCAGTAAAGGCCTGGGCCCACAGACTCACCCATTATACTAAAACAGGCGTGATCTTGGCTGGGTTATGTGTGACTTCTCGTAGGCTTTTCCCACTCGACCATGGTAACCCTGGAAGAAATTTTTGAGCGCTTCAAAACCTAAATCCAGACATCCAGGCTCACAGACTAACCCCATAACAGTAACACATTACTGGGCATGATTTTATTCAGTAAAGGCCTGGGCCTACAAACTCACCCCATTACTACTACAACACTATTATGGGCATGATCTTGGCCGGGTTAAGTGTGACTTCTCGTAGGCTTTCTTACTCGACCATGGTAACCCTGGAAAAACTTTTGAGCGTTCAAAACCTACGCCCAGACATCCAGGCTCACATATTGGCCGGTTTAAGTGCGACTTCTCGGACGCTTAATCCACTCACCATGGTAACCCTGGAACAAATGTTTGAGCTGCTCAAAACCTACGCCCAGACATCCAGGCTCACAGACTAACCCCACTAACAGTAACACATTACTGGGTATGATTTTATTCAGTAAAGACCATGTATTACAGGCCTTTAAGGCCTGGGCCCACAAACTCACCCCATTACTATGACAACAGACTCACTACCACATTATATAAAACTTTTATGGAATTATCATGGCCGGGTTAAGTGTGACTCTCGTAGGCTTTCCCACTCTCGACCATGGTAACCCTGGAAGAAATTTTTGCTGCAAAACCAAAACCTACGCCCTGACATCCAGGCAATATTGGCCGGTTTAAGTGCGACTTCTCGGAGGCTAATCCACTCACCATGGTAACCCTGGAACAAATGTTTGAGCATTCAAAACCTAAGTTCCAAACATCCAGGTTCACAGACTAACCCCATAACAGTTACACATTACTGGGCATGAATTTACTCAGTAAAGGCCTGGGCCCACAAACTCACCCCATTACTACAAAACTGTTATGGGTATGATCTTGGCAGGGTTAAGCGTGACTTCTCGTAGGCTTTCCCACTGACCATGGTAACCCTGGAAGAAATTTTTTAAGCTGCTCAAAACCTAAGTCCAGACATCTAGGCGCTTCATCCAGGCGATATTGGCCGGTTTAAGTGCAACCTCTCGGACGCTAATCCACTCGACCATGGTAACCCTGGAACAAATATTGAAGCGTTCAAAACCTAAATCCAGACATCCAGGCTCACAGACTAACCCCATAACAGTAACACATTACTGGGCATGATTTTATTCAGTAAAGGCCTGGGCTCTCAGACTCACCCTATTACTAAAACAGGTGTGATCTTGGCCGGGTTAAGTGTGACTTCTCGTAGGCTTTCTTACTCGACCATGGTAACCCTGGAAGAAACTTTTGAGCATTCAAAACCTACGTCCAGACATCCAAGCACACAGACTAACCCCTAACAATAACACATTACTGGGCATGATTTTATTCAGTAAAGGCCTGGGCCAACAGTCTCACCCCATTACTATAAAACTTTTATGGGAATGATCTTGGCCGGGTTAAGTGTGACTTCTCGTAGGCTTTCCCACTCGACCATGGTAACCCTGGAAGAAATTTTTAAGCATTCAAAACCTAAATCCAGACATCCAGGCTCACAGACGCAACCCCATAACAGTAACACATTACTGGGAATGATTTTATTCAGTAAAGGCCTGGGCCCACAGACTCACCCCATTACTATAACACTATTAGGGGCATGATCTTGGCCGGGTTAAGTGTGACTTCTCGTAGGCTTTCCCACTTGACCATGGTAACCCTGGAAGAAGTTTTGCCGCTCAAAACCTACGCCCAGACATCCAGGCGATATTGGCCGGTTTAAGTGCGACTTCTCGACGCTAATCCACTCGACCATGGTAACCCTGGAACAAATGTTTGAGCTGCTCAAAACCTACGCCCAGACATCCAGGCTCACAGACTAACCCCATTACAGTAACACATTACTGGGTATGATTTTATTCAGTAAAGACCATGTATTACAGTTTTCTTTAAGGCCTGGGCCCACAAACTCACCCCATTACTATGACACTTTCAAGGGCATGATCTTGGCCGGGTTAAGTGACTTCTCGTAGGTTTTCCCACTCACCATGGTAACCCTGGAACAAATATTGAAGCTGCTCAAAACCTAAATCCAGACATCCAGGCTCACAGACTAACCCCATAACAGTAACACATTACTGGGCATGATTTTATTCAGTAAAGGCCTGGGCCTCTCAGACTCACCCTATTACTAAAACAGGTGTGATCTTGGCCGGGTTAAGTGACTTCTCGTAGGCTTTCTTACTCGACCATGGTAACCCTGGAAGAAACTTTTGAGCATTCAAAACCTACGCCCAGACATCCAAGCACACAGACTAACCCCATAACAATAACACATTACTGGGCATGATTTTATTCAGTAAAGGCCTGGGCCTACAGACTCACTCCATTACTATAACACTATTATGGGCATGATCTTGGCCGGGTTAAGTGTGACTTCTCGTAGGCTTCCCCACTCACCATGGTAACCCTGGAAGAAATTTTTGCCGCTCAAAACCTAAATCCAGACATCCAGGCTCACAGACTAACCCCAATAACAGTAACACATTACTGGGTATGATTTTATTCAGTAAAGGCCTGGGCCCACAAACTCACCCCATTATTACAACACTATTATGGGCATGATCTTGGCCGGTTATGTGACTTCTCGAGGCTTTCTTACTCGACCATGGTAACCCTGGAAAAACTTTTTCAAGCTGCTCAAAACCTACGCCTAGACATCCAGTCGATATTGGCTGGTTTAAGTGCGACTTCTCGACGTTAATCCACTCGACCATGGTAACCCTGGAACAAATGTTTGAGCGCTCAAAACCTACGCCCAGACATCCAGGCTCACAGACTAACCCCATAACAGTAACACATTACTGGGCATGATTTTATTCACTAAAGGCACTGTATTACAGTTTTCTTTAGGCCTGGGCCCACAAACTCACCCCATTACTATGACACTTTCATGGGCATGATCTTGGCCGGTTTATGTGTGACTTCTCGTAGGCTTTCCTACTCACCATGGTAACCCTGGAACAAATATTTGAGCTGTTCAAAACCTAAGTCCAGACATCCAGGTTCACAGACTAACCCCATAACAGTTACACATTACTGGGCATGAATTTACTCAGTAAAGGCCTGGGCCTACAAACTCAACCCATTACTATAACACTTTTATGGGCATGATCTTGGCAGGGTTAAGCGTGACTTGTCGTAGGCTTTCTTACTCAACAATGGTAACCCTGGAAGAAACTTTTAAGCATTCAAAACCTACGTCCAGACATCCAAGCACACAGACTAACCCCATAACAGTAACACATTACTGGGCATGATTTTATTCAATAAAGGCCTGGGCCAACAGACTCACCCCATAAACTATAAAACTTTTATGGGAATTATCATGGCCGGGTTATGTGACTTCTCGTAGGCTTTCCCACTCGACCATGGTAACCCTGGAAGAAATTTTTAAGCTTTCAAAACCTACGTCCCATACATCCAGGCAATATTGGCCGGTTTAAGTGCGACTTCTCGGAGGCTAATCCACTCGACCATGGTAACCCTGGAACAAATGTTTGAGCATTCAAAACCTAAGTCCAAACATCCAGGTTCACAGACTAACCCCATAACAGTTACACATTACTGGGCATGAATTTACTCAGTAAAGGCCTGGGCCTACAAACTCACCCCATTACTACAAAACTTTTATGGGTATGATCTTGGCAGGGTTAAGCGTGACTTCTCGTAGGCTTTCCCACTCGACCATGGTAACGCTGGAAGAAATTTTTGCCGCTCAAAACCTAAGTCCAGACATCTAGGCGCTTCATCCAGGCGATATTGGCTGGTTTAAGTGCAACCTCTCGGACGCTAATCCACTCGACCATGGTAACCCTGGAACAAATATTGAAGCGCTCAAAACGTAAATCCAGACATCCAGGCTCACAGACTAACCCCATAACAGGAACACATTACTGGGCATGATTTTATTCACTAAAGGCCCTGTATTATAGCTTTTTTAAAGCCTGGACCCACAGACTCACCCCATTACTATAACACTTTCATGGGCATTATCTTGGCCGGGTTAAGTGTGACTTCTCGTAGGTTTTCCCACTCGACCATGGTAACACTGGAACAAATATTTGAGCGCTCAAAACCTACGCCCAGACATCCAGGATCACAGATTAATCCCATAACAGTAACATATTGCTGGGCATGATTTTATTTAGTAAAGACATGGGCCAACAAACTCACCCCATTATTACAACACTATTATGGGCATGATCTTGGTCGACTTAAGTGTGACTTCTCGTAGGCTTTCCCACTCGACCATGGTAACCCTGGAACAAATATTTCAGCTGCTCAAAACCTACGCCCAGACATCCAGGCTCACAGATTAACCCTATAACAGCTAACACATTACTGCGTATGACTTTATTCAGTAAAGGCCTGGGACCAGAAACTCAACCCATTACTATAACACTTTTATGGGCATGATCTTGGCCGGGTTAAGTGTGACTTCTCGTAGGCTTTCCCACTTGACCATGGTAACCCTGGAAGAAGTTTTTAAGCTGCTCAAAACCTACGCCCAGACATCCAGGCGATATTGGCCGGTTTAAGTGCGACTTCTCGGACGCTAATCCACTCGACCATGGTAACCCTGGAACAAATGTTTGAGCTGCTCAAAACCTACGCCCAGACATCCAGGCTCACAGACTAACCCCATAACAGTAACACATTACTGGGTATGATTTTATTCAGTAAAGACCATGTATTACAGTTTTCTTTAAGGCCTGGGCCTACAAACTCACCCCATTACTATGACACTTTCATGGGCATGATCTTGGCCGGGTTAAGTGTGACTTCTCGTAGGTTTTTCCCACTCACCATGGTAACCCTGGAACAAATATTGAAGCTGCTCAAAACCTAAATCCAGACATCCAGGCTCACAGACTAACCCCATAACAGTAACACATTACTGGGCATGATTTTATTCAGTAAAGGCCTGGGCTCTCAGACTCACCCCATTACTAAAACAGGTGTGATCTTGGCCGGGTAAGTGTGACTTCTCGTAGGCTTTCTTACTCGACCATGGTAACCCTGGAAGAAACTTTTGAGCATTCAAAACCTACGTCCAGACATCCAAGCACACAGACTAACCCCTTAACAGTAACACATTACTGGGCATGATTTTATTCAGTAAAGGCCTGGGCCCACAGACTCACCCCATTACTATAACACTATTATGGGCATGATCTTGGCCGGTTAAGTGTGACTTCTCGTAGGCTTCCCACTCGACCATGGTAACCCTTGAAGAAATTTTTTTAATCGCTCAAAACCTAAATCCAGACATCCAGGCTCACAGACTAACCCAATAACAGCAACACATTACTGGGTATGATTTTATTCAGTAAAGGCCTGGGCCCACAAACTCACCCCATTATTACAACACTATTATGGGCATGATCTTGGCCGGGTTAAGTGTGACTTCTCGTAGGCTTTCTTACTTAACTCGACCATGGTAACCCTGGAAAACTTTTGCTGCTCAAAACCTACGCCCAGACATTCAGTCGATATTGGCTGGTTTAAGTGAGACTTCTCGACGCTAATCCACTCGACCATGGTAACCCTGGAACAAATGTTTGAGCATTCAAAACCTACGCCCAGACATCCAGGCTCACAGACTAACCCCATAACAGTAACACATTACTGGGTATGATTTTATTCAGTAAAGGCCTGGGTCAACAGACTCACCACAAACTATAAAACTTTTATGGGAATTATCATGGCCGGGTTAAGTGTGACTCTCGTAGGCTTTCCCACTCGACCATGGTAACCCTGGAAGAAATTTTTAAAGCTGCTCAAAACCTACGCCCAGACATGCAGGCAATATTGGCCGGTTTAAGTGCGACTTCTCGGAGGCTAATCCACTCGACCATGGTAACCCTGGAACAAATGTTTGAGCATTCAAAACCTAAGTCCAAACATCCAGGTTCACAGACTAACCCCATAACAGTTACACATTACTGGGCATGAATTTACTCAGTAAAGGCCTGGGCCCACAAACTCACCCCATTACTACAAAACTTTTATGGGTATGATCTTGGCAGGGTTAAGCGTGACTTCTCGTAGGCTTTCCCACTTGACCATGGTAACCCTGGAAGAAATTTTTAAGCGTTCAAAACCTAAGTCCAGACATCTAGGCGCTTCATCCAGGCGATATTGGCCGGTTTAAGTGCAACCTCTCGGACGCTAATCCACTCAACCATGGTAACCCTGGAACAAATATTGAAGCGTTCAAAACGTAAATCCAGACATCCAGGCTCACAGACTAACCCCATAACAGGAACACATTACTGGGCATGATTTTATTCACTAAAGGCCCTGTATTATAGCTTTCTTTAAAGCCTGGACCCACAGACTCACCCCATTACCTTAACACTTTCATGGGCATGATCTTGGCCGGGTTAAGTGTGACTTCTCGTAGGTTTTCCCACTCGACCATGGTAACACTGGAACAAATATTTGAGCGTTCAAAACCTACGTCCAGACATCCAGGATCACAGATTAATCCCATAACAGTAACATATTACTGGGCATGATTTTATTTAGTAAAGACATGGGCCAACAAACTCACCCCATTATTACAACACTATTATGGGCATGATCTTGGCCGACTTAAGTGTGACTTCTCGTAGGCTTTCACACTCAACCATGGTAACCCTGGAAGAAACTTTTAAGCATTCAAAGCCTACGTCCAGACATCCAAGCACACAGACTAACCCCTTAACAATAACACATTACTGGGCATGATTTTATTCAGTAAAGGCCTGGGCCCACAGACTCACTCCATTACTATAACACTATTATGGGCATGATCTTGGCCGGGTTAAGTGTGACTTCTCGTAGGCTTTCCCACTCGACCATGGTAACCCTGGAAGAAATTTTTAGCGCTCAAAACCTAAATCCAGACATCCAGGCTCACAGACGCACCCCATAACAGTAACACATTACTGGGTTTGATTTTATTCAGTAAAGGCCTGGGCCCACAAACTCACCCCATTATTACAACACTATTATGGGCATGATCTTGGCCGGGTTAAGTGTGACTTCTCGTAGGCTTTCTTACTCGACCATGGTAACCCTGGAAAAAATTTTTAAACGTTCAAAACCTACATCCAGACATCCAGTCGATATTGGCTGGTTTAAGTGCGACTTCTCGACGCGTTAATCCACTCGACCATGGTAACCCTGGAACAAATGTTTGAGCATTCAAAACCTACGCCCAGACATCCAGGCTCACAGACTAACCCCATAACAGTAACACATTACTGGGTATGATTTTATTCAGTAAAGGCCTGGGCCAACAGATTCACCACAAACTATAAAACTTTTATGGGAATTATCATGGCAGGGTTAAGTGTGACTTCTCGTAGGCTTTCCCACTCACCATGGTAACCCTGGAAGAAACTTTTAAAACCTGCTCAAAACCTACGTCCAGACATCCAGGCAATATTGGCCGGTTTAAGTGCGACTTCTCGGAGGCTAATCCACTCGACAATGGTAACCCTGGAACAAATGTTTGAGCATTCAAAACCTAAGTCCAGGCTCACAGACTAACCCTTAACAGTACTAACTGGGCATGAATTTACTCAGTAAAGGCCTGGGCCCACAAACTCACCCCATTACTACAAAACTTTTATGGGTATGATCTTGGCAGGGTTAAGCGTGACTTCTCGTAGGCTTTCCCACTCGACCATGGTAACCCTGGAAGAAATTTTTGCCGCTCAAAACCTAAGTCCAGACATCTAGGCGCTTCATCCAGGCGATATTGGCGGTTTAAGTGCAACCTCTCGGACGCTAATGCACTCACCATGGTAACCCTGGAACAAATATTGAAGCGTTCAAAACGTAAATCCAGACATCCAGGCTCACAGACTAACCCCATAACAGGAACACATTACTGGGCATGATTTTATTCAGTAAAGGCCTGGGCCCACAGACTCCCCCCTTCTACTATAACAGGCGTGATCTTGGCTGGGTTAAGTGTGACTTCTCGTAGGCTTTCCCACTCGACCATGGTAACCCTGGAAGAAATTTTTAAGCGTTCAAAACCTAAATCCAGACATCCAGGCTCACAGACTAACCCAATAACAGTAACACATTACTGGGCATGATTTTATTCAGTAAAGGCCTGGGCCCACAAACTCACCCCATTATTACAACACTATTATGGGCATGATCTTGGCCGGTTTAAGTGTGACTTCTCGTAGGCTTTTTTACTCGACCATGGTAACCCTGGAAGAAACTTTTAAGAATTCAAAACCTACGTCCAGACATCCAAACACACAGACTAACCCCATTAACAGTAACACATTACTGGGCATGATTTTATTCAGTAAAGGCCTGGGCCCGCAGACTCACTCCATTACTATAACACTATTCGGGGCATGATCTTGGCCGGGTTAAGTGTGACTTCTCGTAGGCTTTCCCATTCGACCATGGTAACCCTGGAAGAAACTTTTTGCTGCTCAAAACCTACGTCCAGACATCCAGGATCACAGACTAACCCCATAACAGTAACACATTACTGGGCATGATTTTATTCAGTAAAGGCCTGGGCCATCACAAACTCACCCCATTATTACAACACTATTATGGGCATGATCTTGGTCGACTTATGTGACTTCTCGTAGGTTTTCCCACTCGACCATGGTAACCCTGGAACAAATATTGAAGCATTCAAAACCTAAATCCAGACATCCAGGCTCACAGACTAACCCCATAACAGTAACACATTACTGGGTATGATTTTATTCAGTAAAGGCCTGGGCCCACAAACTCACCCCATTATTACAACACTATTATGGGCATGATCTTGGCCGGGTTAAGTGTGACTTCTCGTAGGCTTTCTTCCTCGACCATGGTAACCCTGGAAAAAACTTTTGCCGTTCAAAACCTAAGTCCAGACATCCAGTCGATATTGGCTGGTTTAAGTGCGACTTCTCGGACTTTAATCCACTCGACCATGGTAACACTGGAACAAATATTTGAGCGCTCAAAACCTACGCCCAGACATCCAGGCTCACAGACTAACCCAATAACAGTAACACATTACTGGGTATGATTTTATTCAGTAAAGGCCTGGGCCCACAAACTCACCCCATTATTACAACACTATTATGGGCATGATCTTGGCCGGGTTAAGTGTGACTTCTCGTAGGCTTTCTTACTCGACCATGGTAACCCTGGAAAAACTTTTTTAAGCGCTCAAAACCTACGCCTAGACATCTAGTCGATATTGGCTGGTTTAAGTGCGACTTCTCGGACGTTAATCCACTCTGACCATGGTAACACTGGAACAAATATTTGAGCGCTCAAAACCTACGTCCAGACATCCAGGATCACAGATTAATCCCATAACAGTAACATATTACTGGGCATGATTTTATTTAGTAAAGACATGGGCCAACAAACTCACCCCATTATTACAACACTATTATGGGCATGATCTTGGCCGGGTTAAGTGTGACTTCTCGTAGGCTTTCTTACTCGACCATGGTAACCCTGGAAAAACTTTTAAGCGCTTCAAAACCTACGGCCAGACATCCAGGCGATATTGGCCCCATTTAAGTGTGACTTCTCGGACGCTAATCCACTCGACCATGGTAACCCTGGAACAAATGTTTGAGCGTTCAAAACCTACGTCCAGACATCCAGGCTCACAGACTAACCCCATAACAGTAAGACATTACTGGGTATGATTTTATTCAGTAAAGACCATGTATTACAGTTTTCTTTAAGGCCTGGGCCCACAAACTCACCCCATTACTATGACACTTTCATGGGCATGATCTTGGCCGGGTTAAGTGTGACTTCTCGTAGGTTTTCCCACTCGACCATGGTAACCCTGGAACAAATATTGAAGCTGCTCAAAACCTAAATCCAGACATCCAGGCTCACAGACTAACCCCATAACAGTAACAAATTACTGGGCATGATTTTATTCAGTAAAGGCCTGGGCCAACAGACTCACCACAAACTATAAAACTTTTATGGGAATTATCATGGCCGGGTTAAGTGTGACCTCTCGTAGGCTTTCCCACTCGACCATGGTAACCCTGGAAGAAATTTTTAAGCGCTCAAAACCTACGTCCTGACATCCAGGCAATATTGGCCGGTTTAAGTGCGACTTCTCGGAGGCTAATCCACTCGACCATGGTAACCATGGAACAAACGTTTGAGCATTCAAAAACGTAGTCCAAACATCCAGGTTGACAGA
The DNA here is from genome assembly GCF_018831695.1 of Puntigrus tetrazona. Taxonomy (NCBI): domain Eukaryota; kingdom Metazoa; phylum Chordata; class Actinopteri; order Cypriniformes; family Cyprinidae; genus Puntigrus; species Puntigrus tetrazona. Next base: position 21,374 of record NW_025048662.1, read on the forward strand.
CTAACCCCATAACAGTTACACATTACTGGGCATGAATTTACTCAGTAAAGGCCTGGGCCCACAAACTCACCCCATTACTACAAAACTGTTATGGGTAAGATCTTGGCAGGTTTAAGCGTGACTTCTCGTAGGCTTTCCCACTCGACCATGGTAACCCTGGAAGAAATTTTTAAGCCGCTCAAAACCTAAGTCCAGACATCTAGGCGCTTCATCCAGGCGATATTGGCCGGTTTAAGTGCAACCTCTCGGACGCTAATCCACTCGACCATGGTAACCCTGGAACAAATATTGAAGCGTTCAAAACGTAAATCCAGACATCCAGGCTCACAGACTAACCCCATAACAGGAACACATTACTGGGCATGATTTTATTCACTAAAGGCCCTGTATTATAGCTTTCTTTAAAGCCTGGACCCACAGACTCACCCCATTACTATAACACTTTCATGGGCATGATCTTGGCCGGGTTAAGTGTGACTTCTCGTAGGCTTTCCCACTCGACCATGGTAACCCTGGAAGAATTTTTTAAGCGTTCAAAGCCTAAATCTAGACATCCAGGCTCACAGACGCACCCCATAACAGTAACACATTACTGGGCATGATTTTATTCAGTAAAGGCCTGGGCCCACAGACTCACTCCATTACTATAACACTATTAGGGGCATGATCTTGGCCGGGTTAAGTGTGACTTCTCGTAGGTTTTCCCACTCGACCATGGTAACCCTGGAACAAATATTGAAGCGTTCAAAACCTAAATCCAGAAATCCAGGATCACAGATTAATCCCATAACAGTAACATATTGCTGGGCATGATTTTATTTAGTAAAGACATGGGCCAACAAACTCACCCCGTTATTACAACACTATTATGGGCATAATCTTGGTCGACTTAAGTGTGACTTCTCATAGGCTTTCCCACTCGACCATGGTAACCCTGGAACAAATATTTGAGCGTTCAAAACCTACGTCCAAACATCCAGGCTCACAGATTAACCCCATAACAGCTACACATTACTGCGTATGACTTTATTCAGTAAAGACCTGGGACCAGAAACTCAACCCATTACTATAACACTTTTATGGGCATGATCTTGGCAGGGTTAAGCGTGACTTGTCGTAGGCTTTCTTACTCAACAATGGTAACCCTGGAAGAAACTTTTAAGCATTCAAAGACTACGTCCAGATATCCAAGCACACAGACTAACCCCTTAACAGTAACACATTACTGGGCATGATTTTATTCAATAAAGGCCTGGGCCAACAGTCTCACCCCATTACTATAAAACTTTTATGGGATGATCTTGGCCGGTTAAGTGTGACTTCTCGTAGGCTTTCCCACTCGACCATGGTAACCCTGGAAGAATTTTTTAGGCATTCAAAGCCTAAATCTAGACATCCAGGCTCACAGACGCACCCCATAACAGTAACACATTACTGGGAATGATTTTATTCAGTAAAGGCCTGGGCCCACAGACTCACTCCATTACTATAACACTATTAGGGGCATGATCTTGGCCGAGTTAAGTGTGACTTCTCGTAGGCTTTCCCACTTGACCATGGTAACCCTGGAAGAAGTTTTAAATCCAGACATCCGCTCAAAACCTACGCCCAGACATCCAGGCGATATTGGCCGGTTTAAGTGCGACTTCTCGGACGCTAATCCACTCGACCATGGTAACCCTGGAAGAAGTTTTTAGGCGTTCAAAACCTACGTCCAGACATCCAGGCGATATTGGCCGGTTTAAGTGCGACTTCTCGGACGCTAATCCACTCGACCATGGTAACCCTGGAACAAATGTTTGAGCGTTCAAAACCTACGTCCAGACATCCAGGCTCACAGACTAACCCCATAACAGTAACACATTACTGGGTATGATTTTATTCAGTAAAGACCATGTATTACAGTTTTCTTTAAGGCCTGGGCCCACAAACTCACCCCATTACTATGACACTTTCATGGGCATGATCTTGGCCGGGTTAAGTGTGACTTCTCGTAGGTTTTCCCACTCGACCATGGTAACCCTGGAACAAATATTGAAGCGTTCAAAACCTAAATCCAGACATCCAGGCTCACAGACTAACCCCATAACAGTAACACATTACTGGGCATGATTTTATTCAGTAAAGGCCTGGGCTCTCAGACTCACACTATTACTAAAACAGGTGTGATCTTGGCCGGGTTAAGTGTGACTTCTCGTAGGCTTTCTTACTCGACCATGGTAACCCTGGAAGAAACTTTTGAGCATTCAAAACCTAAGTCCAGACATCTAGGCGCTTCATCCAGGCGATATTGGCTGGTTTAAGTGCAACCTCTCGGACGCTAATCCACTCGACCATGGTAACCCTGGAACAAATATTGAAGCGTTCAAAACGTAAATCCAGACATCCAGGCTCACAGACTAACCCCATAACAGGAACACATTACTGGGCATGATTTTATTCACTAAAGGCCCTGTATTATAGCTTTCTTTAAAGCCTGGACCCACAGACTCACCCCATTACTATAAAACTTTCATGGGCATTATCTTGGCCGGGTTAAGTGTGACTTCTCGTAGGTTTTCCCACTCGACCATGGTAACACTGGAACAAATATTTGAGCGTACAAAACCTACGTCCAGACATCCAGGATCACAGATTAATCCCATAACAGTAACATATTGCTGGGCATGATTTTATTTAGTAAAGACATGGGCCAACAAACTCACCCCATTATTACAACACTATTTTGGGCATGATCTTGGCCGGGTTAAGTGTGACTTCTCGTAGGTTTTCCCACTCGACCATGGTAACCCTGGAACAAATGTTTGAGCATTCAAAACCTACGTCCAGACATCCAGGCTCACAGACTAACCCCATAACAGTAACACATTACTGGGTATGATTTTATTCAGTAAAGACCATGTATTACAGTTTTCTTTAAGGCCTGGGCCCACAAACTCACCCCATTACTATGACACTTTCATGGGCATGATCTTGGCCGGGTTAAGTGTGACTTCTCGTAGGTTTTCCCACTCGACCATGGTAACCCTGGAACAAATATTAAAGCGCTTCAAAACCCTACGTCCAGACATCCAGGCTCACAGACTAACCCCATAACAGTAACACATTACTGGGCATGATTTTATTTAGTAAAGGCCTGGGCTCTCAGACTCACCCTATTACTAAAACAGGTGTGATCTTGGCTTGGGTTAAGTGTGACTTCTCGTAGGCTTTCTTACTCGACCATGGTAACCCTGGAAGAAACTTTTGAGCATTCAAAACCTACGTCCAGACATCCAAGCACACAGACTAAGCCCTTAACAGTAACACATTACTGGGCATGATTTTATTCAGTAAAGGCCTGGGCCCACAGACTCACTCCATTACTATAACACTATTATGGGCATGATCGTGGCCGGGTTAAGTGTGACTTCTCGTAGGCTTCCCCACTCGACCATGGTAACCCTTGAAGAAATTTTTAATCGTTCAAAACCTAAATCCAGACATCCAGGCTCACAGACTAACCCAATAACAGCAACACATTACTGGGTATGATTTTATTCAGTAAAGGCCTGGGCCCACAAACTCACCCCATTATTACAACACTATTATGGGCATGATCTTGGCCGGGTTAAGTGTGACTTCTCGGACGTTAATCCACTCGACCATGGTAACCCTGGAACAAATGTTTGAGCATTCAAAACCTACTTCCAGACATCCAGGCTCACAGACTAACCCCATAACAGTAACACATTACTGGGTATGATTTTATTCAGTAAAGGCCTGGGCTCTCAGACTCACCCTATTACTAAAACAGGTGTGATCTTGGCCGGGTTAAGTGTGACTTCTCGTAGGCTTCCCCACTCAACCATGGTAACCCTTGAAGAAGATTTTAAGCGTTCAAAACCTACGTCCAGACATCCAGGCGATATTGGCCGGTTTAAGTGCGACTTCTCGGACGCTAATCCACTCGACCATGGTAACCCTGGAACAAATGTTTGAGCGTTCAAAACCTACGTCCAGACATCCAGGCTCACAGACTAACCCCATAACAGTAACACATTACTGGGTATGATTTTATTCAGTAAAGACCATGTATTACAGTTTTCTTTAAGGCCTGGGCCCACAAACTCACCCCATTACTATGACACTTTCATGGGCATGATCTTGGCCGGGTTAAGTGTGACTTCTCGTAGGTTTTCCCACTCGACCATGGTAACCCTGGAACAAATATTAAAGCGTTCAAAACCTAAATCCAGACATCCAGGCTCACAGACTAACCCCATAACAGTAACACATTACTGGGCATGATTTTATTCAGTAAAGGCCTGGGCTCTCAGACTCACCCTATTACTAAAACAGGTGTGATCTTGGCCGGGTTAAGTGTGACTTCTCGTAGGCTTTCTTACTCGACCATGGTAACCCTGGAAGAAACTTTTGAGCATTCAAAACCTACGTCCAGACATCCAAGCACACAGACTAACCCCTTAACAGTAACACATTACTGGGCATGATTTTATTCAGTAAAGGCCTGGGCCCACAGACTCACTCCATTACTATAACACTATTATGGGCATGATCTTGGCCGGTTAAGTTGTGACTTCTCGTAGGCTTCCCCACTCGACCATGGTAACCCTTGAAGAAATTTTTAATCGTTCAAAACCTAAATCCAGACATCCAGGCTCACAGACTAACCCAATAACAGCAACACATTACTGGGTATGATTTTATTCAGTAAAGGCCTGGGCCCACAAACTCAACATTATTACAACACTATTATGGGCATGATCTTGGCCGGTTAAGTGTGACTTCTCGTAGGCTTTCTTACTCGACCATGGTAACCCTGGAAAAACTTTTAAGCGCTCAAAACCTACGCCCAGACATCCAGTCGATATTGGCTGGTTTAAGTGCGACTTCTCGGACGTTAATCCACTCGACCATGGTAACCCTGGAACAAATGTTTGAGCATTCAAAACCTACGTCCAGACATCCAGGCTCACAGACTAACCCCATAACAGTAACACATTACTGGGTATGATTTTATTCAGTAAAGGCCTGGGCCCACAAACTCACCCCATTATTACATCACTATTATGGGCATGATCTTGGCCGGGTTAAGTGTGACTTCTCGTAGGCTTTCTTACTCGACCATGGTAACCCTGGAAGAAACTTTTGCCGCTCAAAACCTACGCCCAGACATCCAGTCGATATTGGCTGGTTTAAGTGCGACTTCTCGGACGTTAATCCACTCGACCATGGTAACCCTGGAACAAATGTTTGAGCATTCAAAACCTACGTCCAGACATCCAGGCTCACAGACTAACCCCATAACAGTAACACATTACTGGGTATGATTTTATTCAGTAAAGGCCTGGGCCAACAGACTCACCACAAACTATAAAACTTTTATGGGAATTATCATGGCCGGGTTAAGTGTGACTTCTCGTAGGCTTTCCCACTTGACCATGGTAACCCTGGAAGAAATTTTTGCTGCGTTCAAAACCTACGTCCATACATCCAGGCAATATTGGCCGGTTTAAGTGACTTCTCGGAGGCTAATCCACTCGACCATGGTAACCCTGGAACAAATGTTTGAGCATTCAAAACCTAAGTCCAAACATCCAGGTTCACAGACTAACCCCATAACAGTTACACATTACTGGGCATGAATTTACTCAGTAAAGGCCTGGGCCCACAAACTCACCCCATTACTACAAAACTTTTATGGGTATGATCTTGGCAGGGTTAAGCGTGACTTCTCGTAGGCTTTCCCACTCGACCATGGTAACGCTGGAAGAAATTTTTAAGCCGCTCAAAACCTAAGTCCAGACATCTAGGCGCTTCAACCAGGCGATATTGGCTGGTTTAAGTGCAACCTCTCGGACGCTAATCCACTCGATCATGGTAACCCTGGAACAAATATTGAAGCGCCCAAAACGTAAATCCAGACATCCAGGCTCACAGACTAACCCCATAACAGGAACACATTACTGGGCATGATTTTATTCACTAAAGGCCCTGTATTATAGCTTTCTTTAAAGCCCGGATCCACAGACTCATCCCATTACTATAAAACTTTCATGGGCATTATCTTGGCCGGGTTAAGTGTGACTTCTCGTAGGTTTTCCCACTCGACCATGGTAACACTGGAACAAATATTTGAGCGCTCAAAACCTACGTCCAGACATCCAGGATCACAGATTAATCCCATAACAGTAACATATTGCTGGGCATGATTTTATTTAGTAAAGACATGGGCCAACAAACTCACCCCATTATTACAACACTATTTTGGGCATGATCTTGGTCGACTTAAGTGTGACTTCTCGTAGGCTTTCCCACTCGACCATGGTAACCCTGGAACAAATATTTCAGCGTTCAAAACCTACGTCCAGACATCCAGGCTCACAGATTAACCCCATAACAGCTACACATTACTGCGTATGACTTTATTCAGTAAAGGCCTGGGACCAGAAACTCAACCCATTACTATAACACTTTTATGGGCATGATCTTGGCAGGGTTAAGCGTGACTTGTCGTAGGCTTTCTTACTCAACAATGGTAACCCTGGAAGAAACTTTTAAGCATTCAAAGCCTACGTCCAGACATCCAAGCACACAGACTAACCCCTTAACAGTAACACATTACTGGGCATGATTTTATTCAATAAAGGCCTGGGCCAACAGTCTCACCCCATTACTATAAAACTTTTATGGGAATGATCTTGGCCGGGTTAAGTGTGACTTCTGGTAGGCTTTCCCACTCGACCATGGTAACCCTGGAAGAATTTTTTAGGCGTTCAAAGCCTAAATCTAGACATCCAGGCTCACAGACGCACCCCATAACAGTAACACATTACTGGGAATGATTTTATTCAGTAAAGGCCTGGGCCCACAGACTCACTCCATTACTATAACACTATTAGGGGCATGATCTTGGCCGAGTTAAGTGTGACTTCTCGTAGGCTTTCCCACTTGACCATGGTAACCCTGGAAGAAGTTTTTAAGCGTTCAAAACCTACGTCCAGACATCCAGGCGATATTGGCCGGTTTAAGTGCGACTTCTCGGACGCTAATCCACTCGACCATGGTAACCCTGGAAGAAGTTTTTAGGCGTACAAAACCTACGTCCAGACATCCAGGCGATATTGGCCGGTTTAAGTGCGACTTCTCGGACGCTAATCCACTCGACCATGGTAACCCTGGAACAAATGTTTGAGCGTTCAAAACCTATGTCCAGACATCCAGGCTCACAGACTAACCCCATAACAGTAACACATTACTGCGTATGATTTTATTCAGTAAAGACCATGTATTACATTTTTCTTTAAGGCCTGGGCCCACAAACTCACCCCATTACTATGACACTTTCATGGGCATGATCTTGGCCGGGTTAAGTGTGACTTCTCGTAGGTTTTCCCACTCGACCATGGTAACCCTGGAACAAATATTGAAGCGTTCAAAACCTAAATCCAGACATCCAGGCTCACAGACTAACCCCATAACAGTAACACATTACTGGGCATGATTTTATTCAGTAAAGGCCTGGGCTTTCAGACTCACCCTATTACTAAAACAGGTGTGATCTTGGCCGGGTTAAGTGTGACTTCTCGTAGGCTTTCTTACTCGACCATGGTAACCCTGGAAGAAACTTTTGAGCATTCAAAACCTACGTCCAGACATCCGAGCACACAGACTAACCCCTTAACAATAACACATTACTGGGCATGATTTTATTCAGTAAAGGCCTGGGCTCTCAGACTCACCCTATTACTAAAACAGGTGTGATCTTGGCCGGGTTAAGTGTGACTTCTCGTAGGCTTCCCCACTCAACCATGGTAACCCTTGAAGAAATTTTTAAGCGTTCAAAACCTAAATCCAGACATCCAGGCTCACAGACTTACCCAATAACAGTAACACATTACAGGGTATGATTTTATTCAGTAAAGGCCTGGGCCCACAAACTCACCCCATTATTACATCACTATTATGGGCATGATCTTGGCCGGGTTAAGTGTGACTTCTCGTAGGCTTTCTTACTCGACCATGGTAACCCTGGAAGAAACTTTTAGGCGTTCAAAACCTACGTCCAGACATCCAGTCGATATTGGCTGGTTTAAGTGCGACTTCTCGGACGTTAATCCACTCGACCATGGTAACCCTGGAACAAAAGTTTGAGCATTCAAAACCTACGTCCAGACATCCAGGCTCACAGACTAACCCCATAACAGTAACACATTACTGGGTATGATTTTATTTAGTAAAGACATGGGCCAACAAACTCACCCCGTTATTACAACACTATTATGGGCATAATCTTGGTCGACTTAAGTGTGACTTCTCGTAGGCTTTCCCACTCGACCATGGTAACCCTGGAACAAATATTTGAGCGTTCAAAACCTACGTCCAGACATCCAGGCTCACAGATTAACCCCATAACAGCTACACATTACTGCGTATGACTTTATTCAGTAAAGACCTGGGACCAGAAACTCAACCCATTACTATAACACTTTTATGGGCATGATCTTGGCAGGGTTAAGCGTGACTTGTCGTAGGCTTTCCCACTCGACCATGGTAACCCTGGAACAAATATTTGAGCGTTCAAAACCTACGTCCAGACATCCAGGTTCACAGATTAACCCCATAACAGCTACACATTACTGCGTATGACTTTATTCAGTAAAGACCTGGGACCAGAAACTCAACCCATTACTATAACACTTTTATGGGCATGATCTTGGCAGGGTTAAGCGTGACTTGTCGTAGGCTTTCTTACTCAACAATGGTAACCCTGGAAGAAACTTTTAAGCATTCAAAGCCTACGTCCAGACATCCAAGCACACAGACTAACCCCTTAACAGTAACACATTACTGGGCATGATTTTATTCAATAAAGGCCTGGGCCAACAGTCTCACCCCATTACTATAAAACTTTTATGGGAATGATCTTGGCCGGGTTAAGTGAGACTTCTCGTAGGCTTTCCCACTCGACCATGGTAACCCTGGAAGAATTTTTTAGGCGTTCAAAGCCTAAATCTAGACATCCATGCTCACAGACGCACCCCATAACAGTAACACATTACTGGGAATGATTTTATTCAGTAAAGGCCTGGGCCCACAGACTCACTCCATTACTATAACACTATTAGGGGCATGATCTTGGCCGAGTTAAGTGTGACTTCTCGTAGGCTTTCCCACTTGACCATGGTAACCCTGGAAGAAGTTTTTAAGCGTTCAAAACCTACGTCCAGACATCCAGGCGATATTGGCCGGTTTAAGTGCGACTTCTCGGGGCGCTAATCCACTCGACCATGGTAACCCTGGAAGAAGTTTTTAGGCGTTCAAAACCTACGTCCAGACATCCAGGCGATATTGGCCGGTTTAAGTGCGACTTCTCGGACGCTAATCCACTCGACCATGGTAACCCTGGAACAAATGTTTGAGCGTTCAAAACCTACGTCCAGACATCCAGGCTCACAGACTAACCCCATAACAGTAACACATTACTGGGTATGATTTTATTCAGTAAAGACCATGTATTACAGTTTTCTTTAAGGCCTGGGCCCACAAACTCACCCCATTACTATGACACTTTCATGGGCATTGTAGGGTTTTCACACCTAATTTTAATTATGATAATTATGAATTGTCATTTGAATCAGCTCTCAATTCAAGTTTGGGGAATTGAATCTGAAAAGATTCACGTTGGTATGCAATTCAAGTATACCTTTAAATCACCTAATACGTCCAGCGTTTTAGGGCAATTTAAATGTATGTTACCAATATGAATTTACTCTGTGATCAGCAAAATAAATCAATTGGATTCTTCGCTTTACCTCGAGCAGGTAACAACGGATCTGGGCATGAGTTTGACTTTCCAGTTACATAACACACAAACAAGAATTCGTAATAATGAAACACAATTTATTAAACAGTACCTACTATTTGACAAGACTACACTGAGAAGACTAAACATAAACACACACACACATGCATTCATACACACATTCACGGGTTGGAAGGGAAATGGATAATTGTCTGTCCAAAGTCTGTTAGCTAGTTCTGAGATCGCACTAGGAGCACCAACAAAGCAAAGTTAGGTTTAGCCTCGCTTATATGTGTCTGCGCCAATTCAGTAGAGACGGAAAGGTAGTTTTACCACTCGGCGTGTCTGGGGAAATCCCGGCGTGCTGATTGGGCAGGCTCGTCCTTGGGATGACGTGGTCGGGCTTTCCCGGGCCGTTTGAATGAAGTCTCTCTAGCTTGGTGGTTCGCTTTGGATGAACCGGGTTGGTTATGGAAAGGGCAGTGAGTGTCCGTGGAGTGATGTGACGGAGCCGGACCGAGTCGAGGATATCGGGTCGTTCTTGTTCAGAGTCTTCTAACTTCTCCCAGTTCCGAAGTTTCTCCGTTTCCTTGGCGATTCCTGCAGCGACCCGAAAAGTTCTTCTCGACTCCGCTTGACTCCGACTCGGCTCGTTCCCAACTCCGACTCGTCTCAACTCAACTCAGAGAGCTCTGTTCCTGCGTTTTGAGGTGCAAGTTTTGGGCCGTGCCCTGGGCAGTTGTCCAATCCCGAGGTCGAAGGGGCGTGTCCACACCTGCTTTCGACTCCGGTTTTGTGCATACTTTATCCCAGTTAGAATTGACATTCTGCACTTCTGTTCCTTATCAAAAGCTTATAAGTGGAATACACTGTTGTGCATTGCACAAACACACATATTCACTCACCACGATATTGGAAACATCGTAAGCTTCAATTTGATATCAAACATGCATTATCTAGCGCTTATGGAACGCTCTCTGTTAGAAGATTATTTAAAGAGTATATAGCGGTTACTACATGCATCCCAAAACCTTTATTAAGCAGTTTTTAACCTTTATTTGTTTGAAAGAAAGGCATTTAGAGTGTTCGTTTAGTAGTTTTATGTGTGTCCTGGCAGTTCCTTTATTGTAGCGAAAAGGAAAAAGGCGCGCTTTTGAGGAATGCGTCCTGGGACACAGCAAGCCTCCCTGGGGGGGTTGAAAGTGTGATGCTGTCCTGACCACGTTGATTCACCGCGGGAGTCTTGTCACCTTTTGACTTGGTGGCTTGGTAGAACTGGTCCCAGGTCAGTGCACAGAACGGGTTATCGCGCTGTCGACCAGATGTTGCGTTTTTAATCATCCCAATCTTGACGTGGGTAGTCTCGGATTGGCCGAGCTCACTGCAGCGACAGTCCCTTGAGACTGTTTGGTAGACTTTGCGGCGCTCTGCATCGCTCGACTGACCATCTTGATTGCCTTTATGGTCCGGGGTGCGGAGGATGCGCAATTTTACGACCTGGTTCTAGAGCGATTCCCCTTTTATGGTTCGTGTCTGTTCATCGAGGCCCCACAGCATGATCTTGGCCGGGTTAAGTGTGACTTCTCGTAGGTTTTCCCACTCGACCATGGTAACCCTGGAACAAATATTGAAGCGTTCAAAACCTAAATCCAGACATCCAGGCTCACAGACTAACCCCATAACAGTAACACATTACTGGGCATGATTTTATTCAGTAAAGGCCTGGGCTCTCAGACTCACCCTATTACTAAAACAGGTGTGATCTTGGCCGGGTTAAGTGTGACTTCTCGTAGGCTTTCATACTCGACCATGGTAACCCTGGAAGAAACTTTTGAGCATTCAAAACCTACGTCCAGACATCCGAGCACACAGACTAACCCCTTAACAATAACACATTACTGGGCATAATTTTATTCAGTAAAGGCCTGGGCTCTCAGACTCACCCTATTACTAAAACAGGTGTGATCTTGGCCGGGTTAAGTGTGACTTCTCGTAGGCTTTCTTACTCGACCATGGTAACCCTGGAAGAAACTTTTGAGCATTCAAAACCTACGTCCAGACATCCAAGCACACAGACTAACCCCTTAACAATAACACATTACTGGGCATGATTTTATTCAGTAAAGGCCTGGGCCCACAGACTCACTCCATTACTATAACACTATTATGGGCATGATCTTGGCCGGGTTAAGTGTGACTTCTCGTAGGCTTCCCCACTCAACCATGGTAACCCTTGAAGAAATTTTTAAGCGTTCAAAACCTAAATCCAGACATCCAGGCTCACAGACTAACCCAATAACAGTAACACATTACTGGGTATGATTTTATTCAGTAAAGGCCTGGGCCCACAAACTCACCCCATTATTACATCACTATTATGGGCATGATCTTGGCCGGGTTAAGTATGACTTCTCGTAGGCTTTCTTACTCGACCATGGTAACCCTGGAAGAAACTTTTAGGCGTTCAAAACCTACGTCCAGACATCCAGTCGATATTGGCTGGTTTAAGTGTGACTTCTCGGACGTTAATCCACTCGACCATGGTAACCCTGGAACAAATGTTTGAGCATTCAAAACCTACGTCCAGACATCCAGGCTCACAGACTAACCCCATAACAGTAACACATTACTGGGTATGATTTTATTCAGTAAAGGCCTGGACCCACAGACTCACCCCATTACTATAAAACTTTCATGGGCATTATCTTGGCCGGGTTAAGTGTGACTTCTCGTAGGTTTTCCCACTCGACCATGGTAACACTGGAACAAATATTTGAGCGTTCAAAACCTACGTCCAGACATCCAGGATCACAGATTAATCCCATAACAGTAACATATTGCTGGGCATGATTTTATTTAGTAAAGACATGGGCCAACAAACTCACCCCATTATTACAACACTATTTTGGGCATGATCTTGGTCGACTTAAGTGTGACTTCTCGTAGGCTTTCCCACTCGACCATGGTAACCCTGGAACAAATATTTCAGCGTTCAAAACCTACGTCCAGACATCCAGGCTCACAGATTAACCCCATAACAGCTACACATTACTGCGTATGACTTTATTCAGTAAAGGCCTGGGACCAGAAACTCAACCCATTACTATAACACTTTTATGGGCATGATCTTGGCCGGGTTAAGTGTGACTTCTCGTAGGCTTTCCCACTTGACCATGGTAACCCTGGAAGAAGTTTTTAAGCGTTCAAAACCTACGTCCAGACATCCAGGCGATATTGGCGGTTTAAGTGCGACGACTTCTCGGACGCTAATCCACTCGACCATGGTAACCCTGGAACAAATGTTTGAGCGTTCAAAACCTACGTCCAGACATCCAGGCTCACAGACTAACCCCATAACAGTAACACATTACTGGGTATGATTTTATTCAGTAAAGACCATGTATTACAGTTTTCTTTAAGGCCTGGGCCCACAAACTCACCCCATTACTATGACACTTTCATGGGCATGATCTTGGCCGGGTTAAGTGTGACTTCTCGTAGGTTTTCCCACTCGACCATGGTAACCCTGGAACAAATATTAAAGCGTTCAAAACCTAAATCCAGACATCCAGGCTCACAGACTAACCCCATAACAGTAACACATTACTGGGCATGATTTTATTCAGTAAAGGCCTGGGCCAACAGACTCACCACAAACTATAAAACTTTTATGGGAATTATCATGGCCGGTTAAGTGTGACCTCTCGTAGGCTTTCCCACTCGACCATGGTAACCCTGGAAGAAATTTTTAAGCGTTCAAAACCTACTTCCAGACATCCATGCAATATTGGCCGGTTTAAGTGCGACTTCTCGGAGGCTTTCCCACTCGACCATGGTAACCCTGGAAGAAATTTTTAAGCGTTCAAAACCTAAGTCCAGACATCTAGGCGCTTCATCCAGGCGATATTGGCCGGTTTAAGTGCAACCTCTCGACGCTAATCCACTCGACCATGGTAACCCTGGAACAAATATTGAAGCGTTCAAAACGTAAATCCAGACATCCAGGCTCACAGACTAACCCCATAACAGGAACACATTACTGGGCATGATTTTATTCACTAAAGGCCCTGTATTATAGCTTTCTTTAAAGCCTGGACCCACAGACTCACCCCATTACTATAACACTTTCATGGGCATGATCTTGGCCGGTTAAGTGTGACTTCTCGTAGGTTTTCCCACTCGACCATGGTAACACTGGAACAAATATTTGAGCGCTTCAAAACCTACGTCCAGACATCCAGGATCACAGATTAATCCCATAACAGTAACATATTACTGGGCATGATTTTATTTAGTAAAGACATGGGCCAACAAACTCACCCCATTATTACAACACTATTATGGGCATGATCTTGGTCGACTTAAGTGTGACTTCTCGTAGGCTTTCCCACTCGACCATGGTAACCCTGGAACAAATATTTGAGCGTTCAAAACCTACGTCCAGACATCCAGGCTCACAGATTAACCCCATAACAGCTACACATTACTGCGTATGACTTTATTCAGTAAAGGCCTGGGACCAGAAACTCAACCCATTACTATTACACTTTTATGGGCATGATCTTGGCAGGGTTAAGCGTGACTTGTCGTAGGCATTCTTACTCAACAATGGTAACCCTGGAAGAAACTTTTAAGCATTCAAAGCCTACGTCCAGACATCCAAGCACACAGACTAACCCCTTAACAATAACACATTACTGGGCATGATTTTATTCAGTAAAGGCCTGGGCCAACAGTCTTACCCCATTACTATAAAACTTTTATGGGAACGATCTTGGCTGGGTTAAGTGTGACTTCTCGTAGGCTTTCCCACTCGACCATGGTAACTCTGGAAGAATTTTTTAAGCGTTCAAAGCCTAAATCTAGACATCCAGGCTCACAGACGCACCCCATAACAGTAACACATTACTGGGAATGATTTTATTCAGTAAAGGCCTGGGCCCACAGACTCACTCCATTACTATAACACTATTAGGGGCATGATCTTGGCCGGGTTAAGTGTGACTTCTCGTAGGCTTTCCCACTTGACCATGGTAACCCTGGAAGAAGTTTTTAAGCGTTCAAAACCTACGTCCAGACATCCAGGCGATATCGGCCGGTTTAAGTGCGACTTCTCGGATGCTAATCCACTCGACCATGGTAACCCTGGAACAAATGTTTGAGCGTTCAAAACCTACGTCCAGACATCCAGGTTCACAGACTAACCCCATATCAGTAACACATTACTGGGCATGATTTTATTCAGTAAAGGCCTGGGCTCTCAGACTCACCCTATTACTAAAACAGGTGTGATCTTGTCCGAGTTAAGTGTGACTTCTCGTAGGCTTTCTTACTCGACCATGGTAACCCTGGAAGAAACTTTTGAGCATTCAAAACCTACGTCCAGACATCCAAGCACACAGACTAACCCCTTAACAATAAGACATTACTTGGCATGATTTTATTCAGTAAAGGCCTGGGCCCACAGACTCACTCCATTACTATAACACTATTATGGGCATGATCTTGGCCGGGTTAAGTGTGACTTCTCGTAGGCTTCCCCACTCGACCATGGTAACCCTTGAAGAAATTTTTAATCGTTCAAAACCTAAATCCAGACATCCAGGCTCACAGACTAACCCAATAACAGCAACACATTACTGGGTATGATTTTATTCAGTAAAGGCCTGGGCCCACAAACTCACCCCATTATTACAACACTATTATGGGCATGATCTTGGCCGGGTTAAGTGTGACTTCTCGTAGGCTTTCTTACTCGACCATGGTAACCCTGGAAAAACTTTTAAGCCGCTCAAAACCTACGCCCAGGCATCCAGTCGATATTGGCTGGTTTAAGTGCGACTTCTCGGACGTTAATCCACTCGACCATGGTAACCCTGGAACAAATGTTTGAGCATTCAAAACCTACGTCCAGACATCCAGGCTCACAGACTAACCCCATAACAGTAACACATTACTGGGTATGATTTTATTCAGTAAAGGCCTGGGCCCACAAACTCACCCCATTATTACATCACTATTATGGGCATGATCTTGGCCGGGTTAAGTGTGACTTCTCGTAGGCTTTCTTACTCGACCATGGTAACCCTGGAAGAAACTTTTAAGCTGCTCAAAAACCTACGCCCAGACATCCAGTCGATATTGGCTGGTTTAAGTGCGACTTCTCGGACGTTAATCCACTCGACCATGGTAACCCTGGAACAAATGTTTGAGCATTCAAAACCTACATCCAGACATCCAGGCTCACAGACTAACCCCATAACAGTAACACATTACTGGGTATGATTTTATTCAGTAAAGGCCTGGGCCAACAGACTCACCACAAACTATAAAACTTTTATGGGAATTATCATGGCCGGGTTAAGTGTGACCTCTCGTAGGCTTTCCCACTCGACCATGGTAACCCTGGAAGAAATTTTTAAGCGTTCAAAACCTACGTCCATACATCCAGGCAATATTGGCCGGTTTAAGTACAACTTCTCGGAGGCTAATCCACTCGACCATGGTAACCCTGGAACAAATGTTTGAGCATTCAAAACCTAAGTCCAAACATCCAGGTTCACAGACTAACCCCATAACAGTTACACATTACTGGGCATGAATTTACTCAGTAAAGGCCTGGGCCCACAAACTCACCCCATTACTACAAAACTTTTATGGGTATGATCTTGGCAGGGTTAAGCGTGACTTCTCGTAGGCTTTCCCACTCGACCATGGTAACGCTGGAAGAAATTTTTAAGCGTGCAAAACCTAAGTCCAGACATCTAGGCGCTTCATCCAGGCGATATTGGCCGGTTTAAGTGCAACCTCTCGGACGCTAATCCACTCGACCATGGTAACCCTGGAACAAATATTGAAGCGTTCAAAACGTAAATCCAGACATCCAGGCTCACAGACTAACCCCATAACAGGAACACATTACTGGGCATGATTTTATTCACTAAAGGCCCTGTATTATAGCTTTCTTTAAAGCCCGGATCCACAGACTCATCCCATTACTATAACACTTTCATGGGCATTATCTTGGCCGGGTTAAGTGTGACTTCTCGTAGGTTTTCCCACTCGACCATGGTAACCCTGGAACAAATGTTTGAGCATTCAAAACCTACGTCCAGACATCCAGGCTCACAGACTAACCCCATAACAGTAACACATTACTGGGCATGATTTTATTCACTAAAGGCCCTTTATTACAGTTTTCTTTAAGGCCTGGGCCCACAAACTCACCCCATTACTATGACACTTTCATGGGCATGATCTTGGCCGGGTTAAGTGTGACTTCTCGTAGGTTTTCCCACTCGACCATGGTAACCCTGGAAGAAATATTGAAGCATTCAAAACCTAAATCCAGGCATCCAGGCTCACAGACTAACCCCATAACAGTTACTTATTACAGGGCATGATTTTATTCAGTAAAGGCCTGGGCCCACAGACTCACCCCATTACTTTAACACTATTATGGGCATGATCTTAGCCGGGTTAAGTGTGACTTCTCATATGCTTTCCCACTCGACCATGGTAACCCTGGAAGAAATATTGAAGCATTCAAAACCTAAATCCAGACATCCAGGCTCACAGACTAACCCCATAACAGTTACACATTACTGGGCATGATTTCATTCAGTAAAGGCCTGGGCACACAAACTCACCCCATTATTACAACACTGTTATGGGCATGATCTTGGTCGACTTAAGTGTGACTTCTCATAGGCTTTCCCACTCGACCATGGTAACCCTGGAACAAATATTTGAGCATTCAAAACCTACGTCCAGACATCCAGGCTCACAGATTAACCCCATAACAGCTACACATTACTGCGTATGACTTTATTCAGTAAAGGCCTGGGACCAGAAACTCAACCCATTACTATAACACGTTTATGGGCATGGTCTTGGCAAGGTTAAGCGTGATTTGTCGTAGGCTTTCTTACTCAACAATGGTAACCCTGGAAGAAACTTTTAAGCATTCAAAGCCTACGTCCAGACATCCAAGCACACAGACTCAGCCCTTAACAGTAACACATTACTGGGCATGATTTTATTCAGTAAAGGCCTGCGCCAACAATCTCACCCCATTACTATAAAACTTTTATGGGAATGATCTTGGCCGGGTTAAGTGTGACTTCTCGTAAGCTTTCCCACTCGACCATGGTAACCCTGGAAGAATTTTTTGCCGTTCAAAGCCTAAATCTAGACATCCAGGCTCACAGACGCACCCCATAACAGTAACACATTACTGGGAATGATTTTATTCAGTAAAGGCCTGGGCCCACAGAGTCACTCCATTACTATAACACTATTAGGGGCATGATCTTGGCCGGGTTAAGTGTGACTTCACGTAGGTTTTCCCACTTGACCATGGTAACCCTGGAAGAAGTTTTTGCCGCTTCAAAACCTACGTCCAGACATCCAGGCGATATTGGCCGGTTTAAGTGCGACTTCTCGGACGCTAATCCACTCGACCATGGTAACCCTGGAACAAATGTTTGAGCGCTCAAAATCTACGCCCAGACATCCAGGCTCACAGACTAACCCCATAACAGTAACACATTACTGGGTATGATTTTATTCAGTAAAGACCATGTATTACAGTTTTCTTTAAGGCCTGGGCCCACAAACTCACCCCATTACTATGACACTTTCATGGGCATGATCTTGGCCGGGTTAAGTGTGACTTCTCGTAGGTTTTCCCACTCGACCATGGTAACCCTGGAACAAATATTGAAGCGTTCAAAACCTAAATCCAGACATCCAGGCTCACAGACTAACCCCATAACAGTAACACATTACTGGGCATGATTTTATTCAGTAAAGGCCTGGGCTCTCAGACTCACCCTATTACTAAAACAGGTGTGATTTTGGCCGGGTTAAGTGTGACTTCTCGTAGGCTTCCCCACTCGACCATGGTAACCCTTGAAGAAATTTTTGCCGCTCAAAACCTAAATCCAGACATCCAGGCTCACAGACTAACCCAATAACAGTAACACATTACTGGGTATGATTTTATTCAGTAAAGGCCTGGGCCAACAGACTCACCCCAAACTATAAAACTTTTATGGGAATTATCATGGCCGGGTTAAGTGTGACCTCTCGTAGGCTTTCCCACTCGACCATGGTAACCCTGGAAGAAATTTTTAAGCGTTCAAAACCTACGTCCTGACATCCAGGCAATATTGGCCGGTTTAAGTGCGACTTCTCGGAGGCTAATCCACTCGACCATGGTAACCCTGGAACAAATGTTTGAGCATTCAAAACTAAGTCCAAACATCCAGGTTCACAGACTAACCCCATAACAGTTACACATTACTGGGCATGAATTTACTCAGTAAAGGCCTGGGCCCACAAACTCACCCCATTACTACAAAACTGTTATGGGTATGATCTTGGCAGGGTTAAGCGTGACTTCTCGTAGGCTTTCCCACTCGACCATGGTAACCCTGGAGGAAATTTTTAAGCGTTTAAAACCTAAGTCCAGACATCTAGGCGCTTCATCCAGGCGATATTGGCGGTTTAAGTGCAACCTCTCGGACGCTAAACCGCTCGACCATGGTAACCCTGGAACAAATATTGAAGCGTTCAAAACGTAAATCCAGACATCCAGGCTCACAGACTAACCCCATAACAGGAACACATTACTGGGCATGATTTTATTCACTAAAGGCCCTGTATTATAGCTTTCTTTAAAGCCTGGACCCACAGACTCACCCCATTACTATAACACTTTCATGGGCATGATCTTGGCCGGGTTAAGTGTGACTTCTCGTAGGTTTTCCCACTCGACCACGGTAACACTGGAACAAATATTTGAGCGTTCAAAACCTACGTCCAGTGTAACCCGTGATACGTAATGTAAGGTTTGGACCTACTCTGCTGATAGACCAGTTAGTGCAAAGGTTTGGTTCGTCCGAGGAGAGAGAGAGAGAATGTAGCAGAAGTGAACAAGTTACTTGAATGAAATTTTATTTTAGTGATCCCTTTAAACCAAATAAACAACACAGACTTATAATTAGGAAAATGAACAAATAAAACAAAGTATAATTTCTCTGAATGACGTACCCAAGTTTCACAAAAGCCTCAATGAACTGATAAAAAAACCTGAGGATTCAGAAATTCCGTCTCAATTGTCAATTAATTGATGGTAATCTCAGTCTTTAGTCTCCACTCCAGATCAGGACAAAGTGAACTGTGCAATTTCACTCCTACCAGTTGAAGGTGTGCAAGTTTAGTTTCTGTGTCTGTCCAACCGGTGAAATTCACGCAAAGGTTTCAAAGATTCGCTTAAAGGAGGCTCGCCAGTCCAACTCCACACCGCAGTTATATGAAGAGTTGAGACAGTTCAAGAATAGTTCTCACTTCAGCCGATTCATCCAGGAAAGGAACTCACATGGAACAAGAGCAGAACAAAGGGAAGAAAACCTGGCCTTGAAGACATAAGGCCACAAAATAACAACAATTAGTATTGGATAACAATTTCACATCGATTAACATTCATTCACACACGATGCAATAAATTGTCCATCTAAGCATCATTTCTCCTTAACAATCAAGATATTATTAATTGTTGTGTACTTTCTTATATATCCTTTTTTGTTTGTTTGTTATACAATTACACCTTTATAATTTTTATACTATCAGCCAGCATGTTTGTTCCCACTTCACACATTATATTTGTCAACAGTACTGCACCCTTTGATACAACACAATAAATTCAGACTGCTTTAAAATAGCAAAATAAAAAAAACATTAACTCACCAAGGAACTAATATACATGTACATCAAATGAACCAGGACATTTGCAGATGAACCCTGTTTCAGACGTCACTCTCAATTGCCTTCAGCTTCTCTGACCCTTTGGTTAGACATATTAGCACCACATGTTATATTAGCTTCATGCTAGCGTTTCGATAACATTATCAACATCGGGCCAATCACAATGTGAATAATATATTACTTGAGTTTGTTTAACAGCTAATATATCTTTATATACATGTGATCATCTTACTTAATCTCTCTCATTTCGTGCCTTGAATCTTCCGAAACTGCATCTCACATCTGCTCACATGAGAGGCTCACGAGGAAAAGGAACGATAGCGAATCCTCTGCTCTCTAAAAATTGCCGCGATCGCGGACCCCTATGACGTCATTCACCCGCGACCTCATTGCCGAAGTGAAAGAATGCGCTATTGGTCACAATTATAACTTTGATATTTTTTTTCCCACAGTCATGGTTATGTTTGGTTCTTGTTTTTTTTTTTTTTTAAAAACAACTATTATTTAATTAATATTATTGCTGAGTTAATGTACTAGTATGCACTTGTTTATGCATTAGTAATCTGGGTTACACCTCCCCCCCCTAACTCTAGGCACGTCCTCGGCCATGCTTGAGGTTGACTTGTCACCAGTGAGGGAAAAGTAACAGGCATATTCAAGGAATGGTCAACTGACGTGGATTCTTCCAAGGAGGTAGTAAGTGCTGAACTCAACCCTTGCAATAGGGACTGCACAACCATGGTTAACGGATTTCCCAGCTTAGGGTACTCAAATTTTTTTGGGGGCCTACACTGCCTTTTAGAACGTCTTGGGCCCATGCCTTCAAGGTCATCATCCATAGATTGTTGGCTACTTGAACCACCTTGGACAGGTGGTGTCTGGTCATGGGGTTGGACTTCCTCACTCAGGCTATCCGACAGACCTGAAGACTCCAGTACATTCTCATTTAAAGGTTTTACTAGCTCTGGGATTTTACTGTCGTTACAGCTTTGATTTCGGCAGGTCTCCACACTAACTTTGTCTTCAGGCACTGTAGAATCTACTCCAATATGATTTCTGGTAGAATTCTCCATGGGTAGATGACTTTCCTCTCCATTGTTTGTTTGGTAATGGGTCTCTTTCCCTTCTCCCAAGCTTACATCAGGTAAGATTTCTACTAAAGGGTCCACTGGAACCAGAGGTTGTTCATCAGTGTCATTCAGGTTCTCTTGTGCAGGATTTACCACAGCTGGAGATGACTCCACTGACTTAGATTCAGGTAAGGTTCCTGAATTCAGTAAACTTCCTGGAAAAGGTGAGATGGTCTTTGTGCTGAAATCCAATTGGAACCTTGAATGGTTTGTATGAACAGGCTCATCCTCTGATTCTGACTGACTGCTCATGAAAGGCTCCTGTTGGACGGCTTCATTTACAGAGTGGGACCTGGTTCTAGGCTTACGACTTACCTGTAGAGGATTTGACTCTTCAATTTCACTCACACCAAGAAACCCACAAGGCAGCAGCAAGTCACGATGTAAGGTGCGGACTGGTCCATCTTTTCCATCAGGGCACACTGTATACACTGGCATGTCACCTGCTTTACTGAGTACCACATAAATCTCGGATTCCCATTTGTCGGACAGCTTGTGTTTCCCTATCAGTTTCACATTTCGCACCAGGACCAGATCACCCCGTTCAAGTGCAGAGGCATTTACATTCTTGTCAAAACGTCTTTTATTCTGATCGGCTACTTTTGATGCATTGTGAGTAGCAACTTTGTAGCTTTCTCTAGTCGATTTTTTAGGGATTTCACATATTGTGAATGTGACAGAAATGAGGTACTGGAGAGTCCAAAAGCGAGATCGACTGGTAGTCGGGGCTGCCTGCCGAACATAAGCTCATAGGGTGAGTACCCTGTTACATCACTCCTAGTACAGTTATACGCATGCACCAAGGGTCTGACATGATCTTTCCAATGAGCCTTGTTCTTGTTCTCCAGGGTACCTAGCATCTGCAAAAGGGTTCTATTAAAACGTTCCACCGGATTCCCTCTAGGATGGTAGGGGGTGGTCCTCACTTTGCGGATGCCAGCCATCCTACACAGCTCTTGGATGGTGCGAGATTCAAAGTCTGGCCCTTGGTCACTGAGCAGCTTTTCAGGAAAGCCATAATGGACAAAGAAATTATCCCATAGACATTTAGCAACGGTTTGTGCTTTTTGGTTTCGGGTAGGAATCGCTACAGCATACTTAGTAAAATGGTCTGTGATGACCAAAATATCCTTGGTGTTACTGCTGTCTGGTTCCAGCGTTAAGAAGTCTATACAGACCAGTTCTAAAGGCCTATGGGTTTGAATGTTAACCAAGGGGGTGGCTTTCTGGGGACGAGTCTTCCTACGAACGCAGCGCGCTCGCACCTTTGATCTTCTCTTCAACATCCGCAACCATCTTTGTCCAGTAAAATCTGGAGCGGAGAAGATCGAGGGTTCTCTCCAGGCCAAAATGACCCATGTCATCATGGAGACTGGTAAGTACCATTTCTCGAAGATCTTGAGGTAAAGCCAGTTGGTTCACAACTTTTCCTCCATCCATCCTCTTCCTATATAATAACCCATCCTTTAGCTCAAGTTTGTTCCATTGTCTCATCCACAGGTTTACTGCAGGTGAGTGGAATTTTAGACTTGCAGGTCTGCAATTTGACTCCAAATAACCAATTACCTCTTTAATTTCAGGGTCTGCTCGCTGCCTCCCGATCAGATCCTCTACAGACAGGTGAGGCATCTCAGGAAGACCATGGCCCTTTTCTTCCTCAATTTCTGGAGGTAATGCTTTTGCATTCATGCTTAAGGACTCCATTAAAGTTAACGGGAAGGGCTGAGAGTCAAGGGACTGTCTGACTTGATGTTTGTCACAGATTGCCTCCACTACCTCTGGCAAGATGATCTTGGTGTGGCCTTGAAGATCTGCAAGATGATGTAAAGTGAACTGTTTGATTCTCTCTTGCTCTTTTTAGATTCCCAGTCATTCAAGGGTTCACCATTTGGACGACGAGACAGTCCATCCGCATCTTGATTTTGAGATCCTGCTCTGTACTGTATCTTAAAGTTGTACATTGAGAGACTGGATAACCATCTATAACTAGTGGCATCGAGCTTGGCTGAGGTAAGGACATAAGTGAGTGGATTGCTATCCGTGACCACTGTGAAGTCTGCACCATATAGGTAATCATGGAATTTGGTGGTAATTGCCCATTTAAGAGCCAAAAATTCCAATTTGTGGGCTGGGTACTTGGCCTCACACTTTGTTAATCCACGGCTAGCATAAGCTATGACTCTCATGTGTCCCTGCTGTTCTTGATACAATGCTGCTCCAAGACCGGTGGCACAAGCATCAGTGTGAAGTATGTAAGGCAGACAAGGGTTTGCATACCCCAATATAGGAGCAGAAGTTAACTTTTCTACAAGAGTGTCAAACGCCTGCTGACACCCAGTAGTCCATCGGTCACCCAGCAAATCTTTGGGATCGAGATAAGTGCGATCTTTATCTTTGTCTTTGCTTTTACCCTTTCGGACCGGAGGATAGCCAGCAGTAAGGTGGTTTAACGGCTTAGCTATCTTGGAGAAATCTCTAACAAATCTCCGGTAGTATCCTGCAAATCCCAGGAAGGACTTCAGTTCTCGAAGGTTCTGGGGCCTGGGCCATGTTCTGATGGCCTCTATTTTTGATGGGTCAGTTTCCACACCCTTCTCAGAAACGATGTGGCCCAAATAACGCACAGACGTTTTGAAGAATTTGCACTTTTCGGGTGAGAGCTTTAAACCAAATTCTTTCAGGCGGCTCAGAACTTGCATCAGCCGACGCTCATGCTCTTCAAGGGTTTCGGAAAAGATGATGACATCATCTATGAAGACCAACACTTCTCTTCTATTCAAGTCACCCATACAGCGCTCCATAAGCCGCTGAAATGTGCTGGGCGCGTTGGTAATCCCCTGCGGCATGCGGTTAAACTCCCAAAAACCAAGAGGGCATACAAACGCAGTCTTCTGTTTATCCGCTTCATCCATTTCAATCTGGTAATACCCAGACTTTAGATCCAGAACGGAAAACCACTTGGAACCGGTCAATACAGAGAACACTTCCTCTAGGTTTGGGAGAGCGTATGCGTCACGGATGGTCTGAGAGTTAAGCTTTCTGAAATCAATACATAGCCGCACTGAGTTGTCTTTTTCTGACTACTACAATGGGGGATGCGAATGGGGATTCTGACTCCCGAATTATCCCAGCTGCTAACAACTCCTCTAGATGCTTCCTGACAGCACTAATGTCTTGTGGATGGATGGGTCGAGCTCTTTGCTTAAAAGGAGTCTCATCTCTCAGTTTGATTCGATGCTTCACCTTATCAGAGTGCCCGTAATCCATGTCATTTAGAGCAAAAACCTCGGGCATAGAATTTAACAAGGCCGATATTCGTTCTTTCCACTCAGAGGGCAAAGGGGAGTCTCCAAAATCAAAAGGTATCTGGAGGCCTTTAGACTTTTCTTTCTGGTGTTTTAGAAACATCTCTTGCTAATGGCTTGTCCATTACCTGTTGGACAGCATGTAACTCCGAAATCACAATCTTGGGCGGGATGACAATATCAGACTGAGTTTCATTCTTGACCACCACAGGCAAGGAGAAGAAACGCTTCCCAGGTAATGTGTGCAATCCACTAGCAACTAATAACCCCCCTGGAAGAGGAGACCTTGTGGGATGACTGATAACAGTAAGTTTTTCTGCTGGAAGGCATTTCAGGCAAACAACCCCATCCAGAACAGCAGTATGCCCTGCCAACACAGTTTCAGGGACAGTCCCTTTTAATGTCACACATCCAAAGGTTTCAGCACATGACTGTTTATGTCTCACATCGAGTGTCTTCAGCACTGCAGCATACCCATGATAACCTGGATTGGGGCTTACAGTCTCATTTTGCACATAGTTGGAGTAAAGTGCATCGAGGGTATTTGTGCCAATGAGGACTTGTGGAACATTTATCAAATCTGGGACCACCAGTGCCAATGTGGTAACCTCAGCATCTGTTCCTAAGAACTCCTTAGGAAACTTTAGAGCTACGTCCACATACCCCAGGTAAGGCACAGACTGTCCATTTGCCCCTTCCACTTCCAGCAGAGACTCCAGAGATTGCAAAGGGTGATGAGACAGGTACTTTTTGTAAAAAGATAAAGGAATTGTGGTCACCTGGGAACCAGTTTCTAAAAGGCAGTTCACTTGAATTTCATCAATGCAGATATGGGCAGTACATTTCATTCCGATTAGCCCTTGTGGCAGTTTGGGTTTAGGGCACTGATGTTTCATCTCAGTCTCTATATGCCCTGCTACAGAGACTGCCTGCTGTTTAACTGAGCAGTAATTGTTTGGTTCTTCAGATCCCACTGGGCTTGTTTTTCTCTTAACTGGCATTTCTTTTCATATACTTTAGAGGATTGGGATCATTTTCACAATTGATGGCGAGGTGTCCATCCTCTCCACATCTAAAGCAATATCCAGGACGAGGACGGGAGGATGTCACAAAACCCCTTCTTTGCTGGTTATTTTCATCCTTCTCTGTCTGTCTATTCTGGAATTTCACTGAGGAGCCTTTGGAGGCAAATGTCTTCCCTGTCCGCTGTTGGGGGGTTTCAGGAGCTGTTAAGTGAGCCTTTAATTCTGCCACTTGTTTCTTTAACCCAGCTAACTCCTTAGATTCTGGGTTTTCTTCTGGTCTTTCTTTTTCAGAAATGCATGTTTTCATAGCATTTACTTGTGCTTGTAGTTCTCTTAGTTCTTTCTTTAGCTGTTTCATATCATCATTTTTCGGACTCTCAGGCTGACCTTTCTGGTAAGTTGAGGTTTGAATAGCAGCAACCTGTGCATGCAGTTCCGATATTTGAGCCCTAATGGTATCAACCTCTTCAGCTGCTACAACTGCATCACGAGAGCATGCTGACATTTGATGTGTTGCAATTCTCAGTTTGGAGGTGTTACTCTGTTTGTTTAGTCCAAAATGGCTACGCATTCTGTCCTCTTTTGAGGCTTGCCGATCTTCCTCGGTGCGAATAGATACTACCAACTCTGCAAAGGAAGGTGGGTTGGTTTTTTTCTTCTCTAGCTGTAGGCTAGCAATTAATCCATTATCCCAACATCCACGGCAAAATTGTCTTATGAGACAACGACTTTGCTCACTTCCAGAAATGCCACCTCTCCTTACAGTTGTGCTCAGCATGACCTGTAGTCGGTGTAAATAACTGGAAGCCTTTTCTCCTGGGTTCTGTAGCATGGTCATAAATTTTGCCAATAGCTCGTCTCCATCCTCCACAGATCCATAGACAGATTCTAACAGTTCCAAGTATGCTAATGGTGAAGACTGGGGGCTCATGTGTTTAATAACATCAGCTGCAGGAGGGAGCAGACTATCAATTATTCTCCTGGTTCGTGACAAGTCCGAAATAGAAGGGTCATCCAGCAGAAATTGAACATTCGCCCGCCAAGTGTCAAAGTCTGGTTCATTCACTGGTCTAGGAACTTTCCCAGAGAAGGATTTAAGACGGAAAGAGGTAGGTTGTATTGCAGCAGTGTCATTTGTTCTGACAATGTGTTCAACTACAACTTTTTGCACGCTGGGTGGATCAATCATGTCCATAGTAAGATCTGTATGAGGTGATACTGTAACTTTGGGATTGCTAGTTCTACTATTAAATCTTTCCTTGGCCAGGTTTTGGGATTTCTTTGACTCAATTCCATTTATTGGGAAATTGTTTGATGACAGAGGGGCTGCGTGATCTGTGGTCACTCTCTGTGATTTGTCCGGAGAAGACTGTCCGTCCAACGAGTTAGCTGTGCTATCACTCAATTGAGAGTCTGCTGCATCTGTGTCCTCAAATCTTTCGTCTGAATTAGGTGAGGGCTCTGTGAGAGAATGACCAGATTTCATCTTTTTTAACTCCTCCTGGAGTACTTCTTCAATTGACTTGCCACTAGCATTAGCAATAATCTGCAGTTCTTCCAAATACTCTTTTGCACTAGCTGCATGAGGGTAGACAGAGCTTAAGGCACGCACATTAAAAGTAGTATCTGGATTTAGCGTACTGACTATTATTACAGGAAGTAGAGGCTTTAATGTTTTCATGGCAGAGCTATAGGTGAATTCTATAATGCTATGACGATGGAATTCAGAGTTTGGGTCATCAATGAGAAAGTTACTGGCTGATACTACCAAACCTCATAAGCCATGCTTCTAGGTCATGATCTGTTTCAGTTAATGTCAAACCTCCAGCTATTACAGCATTTGCGACATTTACCTTCTCTCTGATTATGACATCCATGTTTTAATATTTTGCTCAATGTATGATTTCAATAGAACTCAGATCTTTCACTTTTTCACCCTGCTGCAGGCCAATCTCTCTCCTGGCTGGCTCGCCACTTTTTTTGTAACCCGTGATACGTAATGTAAGGTTTGGACCTACTCTGCTGATAGACCAGTTAGTGCAAAGGTTTGGTTCGTCCGAGGAGAGAGAGAGAGAATGTAGCAGAAGTGAACAAGTTACTTGAATGAAATTTTATTTTAGTGATCCCTTTAAACCAAATAAACAACACAGACTTATAATTAGGAAAATGAACAAATAAAACAAAGTATAATTTCTCTGAATGACGTACCCAAGTTTCACAAAAGCCTCAATGAACTGATAAAAAAACCTGAGGATTCAGAAATTCCGTCTCAATTGTCAATTAATTGATGGTAATCTCAGTCTTTAGTCTCCACTCCAGATCAGGACAAAGTGAACTGTGCAATTTCACTCCTACCAGTTGAAGGTGTGCAAGTTTAGTTTCTGTGTCTGTCCAACCGGTGAAATTCACGCAAAGGTTTCAAAGATTCGCTTAAAGGAGGCTCGCCAGTCCAACTCCACACCGCAGTTATATGAAGAGTTGAGACAGTTCAAGAAAAGTTCTCACTTCAGCCGATTCATCCAGGAAAGGAACTCACATGGAACAAGAGCAGAACAAAGGGAAGAAAACCTGGCCTTGAAGACATAAGGCCACAAAATAACAACAATTAGTATTGGATAACAATTTCACATCGATTAACATTCATTCACACACGATGCAATAAATTGTCCATCTAAGCATCATTTCTCCTTAACAATCAAGATATTATTAATTGTTGTGTACTTTCTTATATATCCTTTTTTGTTTGTTTGTTATACAATTACACCTTTATAATTTTTATACTATCAGCCAGCATGTTTGTTCCCACTTCACACATTATATTTGTCAACAGTACTGCACCCTTTGATACAACACAATAAATTCAGACTGCTTTAAAATAGCAAAATAAAAAAAACATTAACTCACCAAGGAACTAATATACATGTACATCAAATGAACCAGGACATTTGCAGATGAACCCT
Source organism: Puntigrus tetrazona (assembly GCF_018831695.1). Lineage (NCBI taxonomy): Eukaryota > Metazoa > Chordata > Actinopteri > Cypriniformes > Cyprinidae > Puntigrus > Puntigrus tetrazona. Next base: position 50,372 of record NW_025048662.1, read on the forward strand.
GTTTCAGACGTCACTCTCAATTGCCTTCAGCTTCTCTGACCCTTTGGTTAGACATATTAGCACCACATGTTATATTAGCTTCATGCTAGCGTTTCGATAACATTATCAACATCGGGCCAATCACAATGTGAATAATATATTACTTGAGTTTGTTTAACAGCTAATATATCTTTATATACATGTGATCATCTTACTTAATCTCTCTCATTTCGGTGCCTTGAATCTTCCGAAACTGCATCTCACATCTGCTCACATGAGAGGCTCACGAGGAAAAGAAACGATAGCGAATCCTCTGCTCTCTAAAAATTGCCGCGATCGCGGACCCCTATGACGTCATTCACCCGCGACCTCATTGCCGAAGTGAAAGAATGCGCTATTGGTCACAATTATAACTTTGATATTTTTTTCCCACAGTCATGGTTATGTTTCGGTTCTTGTTTTTTTTTTTTAAAAAAAACAACTATTATTTAATTAATATTATTGCTGAGTTAATGTACTAGTATGCACTTGTTTATGCATTAGTAATCTGGGTTACACCAGACATCCAGGATCACAGATTAATCCCATAACAGTAACATATTACTGGGCATGACTTTATTTAGTAAAGACATGGGCCCACAGACTCACCCCATTACTATAACAGGCGTGACCTTGGCCGGGTTAAGTGTGACTTCTCGTAGGCTTTCCCACTCGACCATGGTAACCCTGGAAGAACTTTTTAAGCGTTCAAAACCTAAACCCAAACATCCAGGCTCACAGACTAACCCAATAACAGTAACACATTACTGGGCATGATTTTATTCAGTAAAGGCCTGAGCCCACAGACTCACACCATTACTATAACACTATTATGGGCATGATCTTGGCCGGGTTAAGTGTGACTTCTCGTATGCTTTCCCACTCGACCATGGTAACCCTGGAAGAAATATTGAAGCATTCAAAACCTAAATCCAGACATCCATGCTCACAGACTAACCCCATAACAGTAACACATTACTGGGCATGATTTTATTCAGTACAGGCCTGGGCCCACAGACTCACCCTATTACTATAACAGGCGTGATCTTGGCCGGGTTAAGTGTGACTTCTTGTATGCTTTCCCACTCGACCATGGTAACCCTGGAAGAAATATTGAAGCATTCAAAACCTAAATCCAGACACCCAGGCTCACAGACTAACCCCATAACAGTAACACATTACTGGGCATGATTTTATTCAGTAAAGGCCTGAGCCCACAGACTCAACCCATTACTATAACACTATTATGGGCATGATCTTGGCCATGTTAAGTGTGACTTCTCGTATGCTTTTCCACTCGACCATGGTAACCCTGGAAGAAATATTGAAGCATTAAAAACCTAAATCCAGACATCCAGGCTCACAGACTAACCCCATAACAGGAACACATTACTGGGCATGATTTTATTCAGTAAAGGCCTGGGCCCACAGACTTACCCCATTACTGTGACGGGCGTGATCTTGGCCGGGTTAAGTGATACTTCTCGTAGGCTTTCCCACTCGACCATGGTAACCCTGGAAGAAATATTGAAGCATTCAAAACCTAAATCCAGACATCCAGGCTCACAGACTAACCCCATAACAGTTACACATTACTGGGAATAATTTTATTCACTATAGGCCCTGTATTACAGTTTTCTTTAAGGCCAGGGCCCACAAACTCACCCCATTATTATGAAACTTTCACAGGCATGATCTTGGTCGGGTTAAGTGTGACTTCTTGTAGGCTTTCCCATTCGACCATGGTAATCCTGGAAGAAGTATTTAAGCGTTCAAAACCTAAGTACAGACATTCAGGCGATATTGGCCAGTTTAAGTGCGACTTCTCGGACGCTAATCCACTCGACCATGGTAACCCTGGAACAAATATTTGAACATTCAAAACCTACGTCCAGACATCCAGGCTCACAGACTAACCCCAGTAACAGTTACACATTACAGGGCATGATTTTATTCAGTAAAGGCCTGGGCCCACAGACTCACCCCATTACTTTAACACTATTATGGGCATGATCTTAGCCGGGTTAAGTGTGACTTCTCATATGCTTTCCCACTCGACCATGGTAACCCTGGAAGAAATATTGAAGCATTCAAAACCTAAATCCAGACATCCAGGCTCACAGACTAACCCCATAACAGTTACACATTACTGGGCATGATTTCATTCAGTAAAGGCCTGGGCACACAAACTCACCCCATTATTACAACACTATTATGGGCATGATCTTGGTCGACTTAAGTGTGACTTCTCGTAGGCTTTCCCACTCGACCATGGTAACCCTGGAACAAATATTTGAGCGTTCAAAACCTACGTCCAGACATCCAGGCTCACAGATTAACCCCATAACAGCTAAACATTACTGCGTATGACTTTATTCAGTAAAGGCCTGGGACCAGAAACTCAACCCATTACTATAACACGTTTATGGGCATGGTCTTGGCAAGGTTAAGCGTGATTTGTCGTAGGCTTTCTTACTCAACAATGGTAACCCTGAAAGAAACTTTTAAGCATTCAAAGCCTACGTCCAGACATCCAAGCACACAGACTCAGCCCTTAACAGTAACACATTACTGGGCATGATTTTATTCAGTAAAGGCCTGCGCCAACAATCTCACCCCATTACTATAAAACTTTTATGGGAATGATCTTGGCCGGTTAAGTGTGACTTCTCGTAAGCTTTCCCACTCGACCATGGTAACCCTGGAAGAATTTTTGCCGCGTTCAAAGCCTAAATCTAGACATCCAGGCTCACAGACGCACCCCATAACAGTAACACATAACTGGGAATGATTTTATTCAGTAAAGGCCTGGGCCCACAGACTCACTCCATTACTATAACACTATTAGGGGCATGATCTTGGCCGGGTTAAGTGTGACTTCACGTAGGCTTTCCCACTTGACCATGGTAACCCTGGAAGAAGTTTTTAAGCGTTCAAAACCTACGTCCAGACATCCAGGCGATATTGGCCGGTTTAAGTGCGACTTCTCGGACGCTAATCCACTCGACCATGGTAACCCTGGAACAAATGTTTGAGCGTTCAAAACCTACGTCCAGACATCCAGGCTCACAGACTAACCCCATAACAGTAACACATTACTGGGTATGATTTATTCAGTAAAGACCATGTATTACAGTTTTCTTTAAGGCCTGGGCCCACAAACTCACCCCATTACTATGACACTTTCATGGGCATGATCTTGGCCGGGTTAAGTGTGACTTCTCGTAGGCTTCCCCACTCGACCATGGTAACCCTTGAAGAAATTTTTAAGCGTTCAAAACCTAAATCCAGACATCCAGGCTCACAGACTAACCCAATAACAGTAACACCTTACTGGGTATGATTTTATTCAGTAAAGGCCTGGGCCAACAGGCTCACCACAAACTATAAAACTTTTATAAATTATCATGGCGGGTTAAGTGTGACCTCTCGTAGGCTTTCTCACTCGACCATGGTAACCCTGGAAGAAATTTTTAAGCGTTCAAAACCTACGTCCTGACATCCAGGCAATATTGGCCGGTTTAAGTGCGACTTCTCGGAGGCTAATCCACTCGACCATGGTAACCCTGGAACAAATGTTTGAGCATTCAAAAACTAAGTCCAAACATCCAGGTTCACAGACTAACCCCATAACAGTTACACATTACTGGGCATGAATTTACTCAGTAAAGGCCTGGGCCCACAAACTCACCCCATTACTACAAAACTGTTATGGGTATGATCTTGGCAGGGTTAAGCGTGACTTCTCGTAGGCTTTCCCACTCGACCATGGTAACCCTGGAGGAAATTTTTAAGCGTTCAAAACCTAAGTCCAGACATCTAGGCGCTTCATCCAGGCGATATTGGCCGGTTTAAGTGCAACCTCTCGGACGCTAATCCGCTCGACCATGGTAACCCTGGAACAAATATTGAAGCGTTCAAAACGTAAATCCAGACATCCAGGCTCACAGACTAACCCCATAACAGGAACACATTACTGGGCATGATTTTATTCACTAAAGGCCCTGTATTATAGCTTTCTTTAAAGCCTGGACCCACAGACTCACCCCATTACTATAACACTTTCATGGGCATGATCTTGGCCGGGTTAAGTGTGACTTCTCGTAGGTTTTCCCACTCGACCACGGTAACACTGGAACAAATATTTGAGCGTTCAAAACCTACGTCCAGACATCCAGGATCACAGATTAATCCCATAACAGTAACATATTACTGGGCATGACTTTATTTAGTAAAGACATGGGCCCACAGACTCACCCCATTACTATAACAGGCGTGACCTTGGCCGGGTTAAGTGTGACTTCTCGTAGGCTTTCCCACTCGACCATGGTAACCCTGGAAGAACTTTTTAAGCGTTCAAAACCTAAACCCAAACATCCAGGCTCACAGACTAACCCAATAACAGTAACACATTACTGGGCATGATTTTATTCAGTAAAGGCCTGAGCCCACAGACTCACACCATTACTATAACACTATTATGGGCATGATCTTGGCCGGGTTAAGTGTGACTTCTTGTATGCTTTCCCACTCGACCATGGTAACCCTGGAATAAATATTGAAGCATTCAAAACCTAAATCCAGACATCCATGCTCACAGACTAACCCCATAACAGGAACACATTACTGGGCATGATTTTATTCAGTAAAGGCCTGGGCCCACAGACTCACCCCATTACTGTGACGGGCGTGATCTTGGCCGGGTTAAGTGATACTTCTCGTAGGCTTTCCCACTCGACCATGGTAACCCTGGAAGAAATATTGAAGCATTCAAAACCTAAATCCAGACATCCAGGCTCACAGACTAACCCCATAACAGTTACACATTACTGGGCGTGATTTTATTCAGTAAAGACCTGAGCCCACAGACTAGCCCCATTACTATGACACTTTCATGGGCATGATCTTGGCCGGGTTAAGTGTGACTTCTCGTATGCTTTTCCACTCGACCATGGTAACCCTGGAAGAAATATTGAAGCATTAAAAACCTAAATCCAGACATCCAGGCTCACAGACTAACCCCATAACAGGAACACATTACTGGGCATGATTTTATTCAGTAAAGGCCTGGGCCCACAGACTCACCCCATTACTGTGACGGGCGTGGTCTTGGCCGGGTTAAGTGATACTTCTCGTAGGCTTTCCCACTCGACCATGGTAACCCTGGAAGAAATATTGAAGCATTCAAAACCTAAATCCAGACATCCAGGCTCACAGACTAACCCCATAACAGTTACACATTACTGGGAATAATTTTATTCACTAAAGGCCCTGTATTACAGTTTTCTTTAAGGCCAGGGCCCACAAACTCACCCCATTATTATGAAACTTTCACAGGCATGATCTTGGCCGGGTTAAGTGTGACTTCTTGTAGGCTTTCCCATTCGACCATGGTAATCCTGGAAGAAGTATTTAAGCGTTCAAAACCTAAGTACAGACATCCAGGCGATATTGGCCAGTTTAAGTGCGACTTCTCGGACGCTAATCCACTCGACCATGGTAACCCTGGAACAAATATTTGAACATTCAAAACCTACGTCCAGACATCCAGGCTCACAGACTAACCCCATAACAGTTACACATTACAGGGCATGATTTTATTCAGTAAAGGCCTGGGCCCACAGACTCACCCCATTACTTTAACACTATTATGGGCATGATCTTGGCCGGGTTAAGTGTGACTTCTCATATGCTTTCCCACTCGACCATGGTAACCCTGGAAGAAATATTGAAGCATTCAAAACCTAAATCCAGACATCCAGGCTCACAGACTAACCCCATAACAGTTGCACATTACTGGGCATGATTTCATTCAGTAAAGGCCTGGGCACACAAACTCACCCCATTATTACAACACTATTATGGGCATGATCTTGGTCGACTTAAGTGTGACTTCTCGTAGGCTTTCCCACTCGACCATGGTAACCCTGGAACAAATATTTGAGCGTTCAAAACCTACGTCCAGACATCCAGGTTCACAGATTAACCCCATAACAGCTACACATTACTGCGTATGACTTTATTCAGTAAAGGCCTGGGACCAGAAACTCAACCCATTACTATAACACGTTTATGGGCATGGTCTTGGCAAGGTTAAGCGTGATTTGTCGTAGGCTTTCGTACTCAACAATGGTAACCCTGGAAGAAACTTTTAAGCATCCAAAGCCTACGTCCAGACATCCAAGCACACAGACTCAGCCCTTAACAGTAACACATTACTGGGCATGATTTTATTCAGTAAAGGCCTGCGCCAACAATCTCACCCCATTACTATAAAACTTTTATGGGAATGATCTTGGCCGGGTTAAGTGTGACTTCTCGTAAGCTTTCCCACTCGACCATGGTAACCCTGGAAGAATTTTTTAAGCGTTCAAAGCCTAAATCTAGACATCCAGGCTCACAGACGCACCCCATAACAGTAACACATAACTGGGAATGATTTTATTCAGTAAAGGCCTGGGCCCACAGACTCACTCCATTACTATAACACTATTAGGGGCATGATCTTGGCCGGGTTAAGTGTGACTTCACGTAGGCTTTCCCACTTGACCATGGTAACCCTGGAAGAAGTTTTTAAGCGTTCAAAACCTACGTCCAGACATCCAGGCGATATTGGCCGGTTTAAGTGCGACTTCTCGGACGCTAATCCACTCGACCATGGTAACCCTGGAACAAATGTTTGAGCGTTCAAAACCTACGTCCAGACATCCAGGCTCACAGACTAACCCCATAACAGTAACACATTACTGGGTATGATTTTATTCAGTAAAGACCATGTATTACAGTTTTCTTTAAGGCCTGGGCCCACAAACTCACCCCATTACTATGACACTTTCATGGGCATGATCTTGGCCGGTTAAGTGACTTCTCGTAGGTTTTCCCACTCGACCATGGTAACCCTGGAACAAATATTGAAGCGTTCAAAACCTAAATCCAGACATCCAGGCTCACAGACTAACCCCATAACAGTAACACATTACTGGGCATGATTTTATTCAGTAAAGGCCTGGGCTCTCAGACTCACCCTATTACTAAAACAGGTGTGATTTTGGCCGGGTTAAGTGTGACTTCTCGTAGGCTTCCCCACTCGACCATGGTAACCCTTGAAGAAATTTTTAAGCGTTCAAAACCTAAATCCAGACATCCAGGCTCACAGACTAACCCAATAACAGTAACACATTACTGGGTATGATTTTATTCAGTAAAGGCCTGGGCCAACAGACTCACCACAAACTATAAAACTTTTATGGGAATTATCATGGCGGGTTAAGTGTGACCTCTCGTGGCTTTCTTTCCCACTCGACCATGGTAACCCTGGAAGAAATTTTTAGCGATCAAAACCTACGTCCTGACATCCAGGCAATATTGGCCGGTTTAAGTGCGACTTCTCGGAGGCTAATCCACTCGACCATGGTAACCCTGGAACAAATGTTTGAGCATTCAAAAACTAAGTCCAAACATCCAGGTTCACAGACTAACCCCATAACAGTTACACATTACTGGGCATGAATTTACTCAGTAAAGGCCTGGGCCCACAAACTCACCCCATTACTACAAAACTGTTATGGGTATGATCTTGGCAGGGTTAAGCGTGACTTCTCGTAGGCTTTCCCACTCGACCATGGTAACCCTGGAGGAAATTTTTAAGCGTTCAAAACCTAAGTCCAGACATCTAGGCGCTTCATCCAGGCGATATTGGCCGGTTTAAGTGCAACCTCTCGGACGCTAAACCGCTCGACCATGGTAACCCTGGAACAAATGTTTGAGCATTCAAAACCTACGTCCAGACATCCAGGCTCACAGACTAACCCCATAACAGGAACACATTACTGGGCATGATTTTATTCACTAAAGGCCCTGTATTATAGCTTTCTTTAAAGCCTGGACCCACAGACTCACCCCATTACTATAACACTTTCATGGGCATGATCTTGGCCGGGTTAAGTGTGACTTCTCGTAGGTTTTCCCACTCGACCACGGTAACCCTGGAAGAAATTTTTAAGCGTTCAAAACCTAAATCAAGACATCCAGGCTCACAGACTAACCCAATAACAGTAACACATTACTGGGTATGATTTTATTTAATAAAGGCCTGGGCCCACAAACTCACCCCATTATTACAACACTATTATGGGCATAGTCTTGGCCGGGTTAAGTGTGACTTCTCGTAGGCTTTCTTACTCGACCATGGTAACCCTGGAAAAACTTTTAAGCGTTCAAAACCTACGTCCAGACATCCAGTCGAGATTGGCTGGTTTAAGTGCGACTTCTCGGACGTTAATCCACTCGACCATGGTAACCCTGGAACAAATGTTTGAGCATTCAAAACCTACGTCCAGACATCCAGGCTCACAGACTAACCCCATAACAGTAACACATTACTGGGTATGATTTTATTCAGTAAAGGCCTGGGCCAACAGACTCACCACAAACAATAAAACTTTTATGGGACTTATCATGGCTGGGTTAAGTGTGACCTCTCGTAGGCATTCCCACTCGACCATGGTAACCCTGGAAGAAAATTTTAAGCGTTCAAAACGTAAATCCAGACATCCAGGCTCACAGACTAACCCCATAACAGGAACACATTACTGGGCATGATTTTATTCACTAAAGGCCCTGTATTATAGCTTTCTTTAAAGCCTGGACCCACAGACTCACGCCATTACTATAACACTTTCATGGGCCTGATCTTGGCCGGGTTAAGTGTGACTTCTCGTAGGTTTTCCCACTCGACCATGGTAACCCTGGAACAAATATTGAAGCGTTCAAAATCTAAATCCAGACATCAAGGCTCACAGACTAACCCCATAACAGTAACACATTACTGGGCATGATTTTATTCAGTAAAGGCCTGGGCTCTCAGACTCACCCTATTACTAAAACAGGTGTGATCTTGGCCGGGTTAAGTGTGACTTCTCGTAGGCTTTTCCTACTCGACCATGGTAACCCTGGAAGAAACTTTTGAGCATTCAAAACCTACGTCCAGACATCCAAGCACACAGACTAACCCCTTAACAATAACACATTACTGGGCATGATTTTATTCAGTAAAGGCCTGGGCCACAGACTCACTCCATTACTATAACACTATTATGGGCATGATCTTGGCCGGGTTAAGTGTGACTTCTCGTAGGCTTTCTTACTCGACCATGGTAACCCTGGAAAAACTTTTAAGCGTTCAAAAACTACGTCCAGACATCCAGTCGATATTGGCTGGTTTAAGTGCGACTTCTCGGACGTTAATCCACTCGACATTGGTAACCCTGGAACAAATGTTTGAGCATTCAAAACCTACGTCCAGACATCCAGGCTCACAGACTAACCCCATAACAGTAACACATTACTGGGTATGATTTTATTCAGTAAAGGCCTGGGCCAACAGACTCACCACAAACTATAAAACTTTTATGGGAATTATCATGGCCAGGTTAAGTGTGACCTCTCGTAGGCTTTCCCACTCGACCATGGTAACCCTGGAAGAAATTTTTAAGCGTTCAAAACCTACGTCCTGACATCCAGGCAATATTGGCCGGTTTAAGTGCGACTTCTCGGAGGCTAATCCACTCGACCATGGTAACCCTGGAACAAATGTTTGAGCATTCAAAAACTAAGTCCAAACATCCAGGTTCACAGACTAACCCCATAACAGTTACACATTACTGGGCATGAATTTACTCAGTAAAGACCTGGGCCAACAAACTCACCCCATTACTACAAAACTGTTATGGGTATGATCTTGGCAGGGTTAAGCGTGACTTCTCGTAGGCTTTCCCACTCGACCATGGTAACCCTGGAAGAAATTTTTAAGCGTTCAAAACCTAAGTCCAGACATCTAGGCGCTTCATCCAGGCGATATTGGCCGGTTTAAGTGCAACCTCTTGGACGCTAATCCACTCACCATGGTAACCCTGGAACAAATATTGAAGCGTTCAAAACGTAAATCCAGACATCCAGGCTCACAGACTAACCCCATAACAGGAACACATTACTGGGCATGGTTTTATTCACTAAAGGCCCTGTATTATAGCTTTCTTTAAAGCCTGGACCCACAGACTCACCCCATTACTATAACACTTTCATGGGCATGATCTTGGCCGGGTTAAGTGTGACTTCTCGTAGGTTTTCCCACTCGACCATGGTAACATTGGAACAAATATTTGAGCGTTCAAAACCTACGTCCAGACATCCAGGATCACAGATTAATCCCATAACAGTAACATATTACTGGGCATGATTTTATTTAGTAAAGACATGGGCCAACAAACTCACCCCATTATTACAACACTATTATGGGCATGATCTTGGTCGACTTAAGTGTGACTTCTCGTAGGCTTTCCCACTCGACCATGGTAACCCTGGAACAAATATTTGAGCGTTCAAAACCTACGTCCAGACATCCAGGCTCAAAGATTAACCCCATAACAGCTATACATTACTGCGTATGACTTTATTCAGTAAAGGCCTGGGACCAGAAACTCAACCCATTACTATAACACTTTTATGGGCATGGTCTTGGCAGGGTTAAGCGTGACTTCTCGTAAGCTTTCTTACTCGACAATGGTAACCCTGGAAGAAACTTTTAAGCATTCAAAGCCCACGTCCAGACATCCAAGCACACAGACTAACCCTTTAACAGTAACACATTACTTGGATTGATTTTATTCAGTAAAGGCCTGGGCCAACAGACTCACCCCATTACTATAAAACTTTTATGGGAATGATCTTGGCCGGGTTAAGTGTGACTTCTCGTAGGCTTTCCCACTCGACCATGGTAACCCTGGAACAAATGTTTGAGCATTCAAAACCTACGTCCAGACATCCAGGATCACAGATTAATCCCATAATAGTAACATATTACTGGGCATGGTTTTATTTAGTAAAGACATGGGCCAACAAACTCACCCCATGATTACAACACTATTATGGGCATGATCTTGGTTGACTTAAGTGTGACTTCTCGTAGGCTTTCCCACTCGACCATGGTAACCCTGGTACAAACATTTGAGCGTTCAAAACCTACGTGAAGACATCCAGGCTCACAGATTAACCCCATAACAGCTACACATTACTGCGTATGACTTTATTCAGTAAGGGCCTGGGACCAGAAACTCAACCCATTACTATAACACTTTTATGGGCATGATCTTGGCAGGGTTAAGCGTGACTTGTCGTAGGTTTTCTTACTCAACAATGGTAACCCTGGAAGAAACTTTTAGGCATTCAAAGCCTACGTCCAGACATCCAGGCACACAGACTAACCCCTTAACAGTAACACATTACTGGGCATGATTTTATTCAGTAAAGGCCTGGGCCAACAGTCTCACCCCATTACTATAAAACTTTTATGGGAATGATCTTGGCCGGGTTAAGTGTGACTTCTCGTAGGCTTTCCCACTCGACCATGGTAACCCTGGAAGAATTTTTTAAGCGTTCAAAGCCTAAATCTAGACATCCAGGCTCACAGACGCACCCCATAACAGTAACACATTACTGGGAATGATTTTATTCAGTAAAGGTCTGGGCCCACAGACTCACTCCATTACTATAACACTATTAGGGGCATGATTTTGGCCAGGTTAAGTGTGACTTCTCGTAGGCTTTCCCACTTGACCATGGTAACCCTGGAAGAAGTTTTTAAGCATTCAAAACCTACGTCCAGACATCCAGGCGATATTGGCCGGTTAAAGTGCGACTTCTCGGACGCTAATCCACTCGACCATGGTAACCCTGGAAGAAACTTTTGAGCATTCAAAACCTACGTCCAGACATCCAAGCACACAGACTAACCCCTTAACAATAACACATTACTGGGCATGATTTTATTCAGTAAAGGCCTTGGCCCACAGACTCACTCCATTAATATAACACTATTATGGGCATGATCTTGGCCGGGTTAAGTGTGACTTCTCGTAGGCTTCCCCACACGACCATGGTAACCCTTGAAGAAATTTTTAAGCGTTCAAAACCTAAATCCCGACATCCAGGCTCACAGACTAACCCAATAACAGTAACACATTACTGGGTATGATTTTATTTAATAAAGGCCTGGGCCCACAAACTCACCCCATTATTACAACACTATTATGGGAATAGTCTTGGCCGGGTTAAGTGTGACTTCTCGTAGGCTTTCTTACTCGACCATGGTAACCCTGGAAAAACTTTTAAGCGTTCAAAACCTACGTCCAGACATCCAGTCGAGATTGGCTGGTTTAAGTGCGACTTCTCGGACGTTAATCCACTCGACCATGGTAACCCTGGAACAAATGTTTGAGCATTCAAAACCTACGTCCAGACATCCAGGCTCACAGACTAACCCCATAACAGTAACACATTACTGGGTATGATTTTATTCAGTAAAGGCCTGGGCCAACAGACTCACCCTATTACTAAAACAGGTGTGATCTTGGCCGGGTTAAGTGTGACTTCTCGTAGGCTTTCTTACTCGACCATGGTAACCCTGGAAGAAACTTTTGAGCATTCAAAACCTACGTCCAGACATCCAAGCACACAGACTAACCCCTTAACAATAACACATTACTGGGCATGATTTTATTCAGTAAAGGCCTGGGCCCACAGACTCACTCCATTACTATAACACTATTATGGGCATGATCTTGGCCGGGTTAAGTGTGACTTCTCGTAGGCTTTCTTACTCGACCATGGTAACCCTGGAACAAATGTTTGAGCATTCAAAACCTACGTCCAGACATCCAGGCTCACAGACTAACCCCATAACAGTAACTCATTACTGGGTATGATTTTATTCAGTAAAGGCCTGGGCCAACAGACTCACCACAAACTATAAAACTTTTATGGGAATTATCATGGCCAGGTTAAGTGTGACCTCTCGTAGGCTTTCCCACTCGACCATGGTAACCCTGGAAGAAATTTTTAAGCGTTCAAAACCTACGTCCTGACATCCAGGCAATATTGGCCGGTTTAAGTGCGACTTCTCGGAGGCTAATCCACTCGACCATGGTAACCCTGGAACAAATGTTTGAGCATTCAAAAAGTCCAAACATCCAGGTTCACAGACTAACCCCATAACAGTTACACATTACTGGGCATGAATTTACTCAGTAAAGGCCTGGGCCCACAAACTCACCCCATTACTACAAAACTGTTATGGGTAAGATCTTGGCAGGGTTAAGCGTGACTTCTCGTGAGGCTTTCCCACTCGACCATGGTAACCCTGGAAGAAATTTTTAAGCGTTCAAAACCTAAGTCCAGACATCTAGGCGCTTCATCCAGGCGATATTGGCCGGTTTAAGTGCAACCTCTTGGACGCTAATCCACTCGACCATGGTAACCCTGGAACAAATATTGAAGCGTTCAAAACGTAAATCCAGACATCCAGACTCACAGACTAACCCCATAACAGGAACACATTACTGGGCATGATTTTATTCACTAAAGGCCCTGTATTATAGCTTTCTTTAAAGCCTGGACCCACAGACTCACCCCATTACTATAACACTTTCATGGGCATGATCTTGGCCGGGTTAAGTGTGACTTCTCGTAAGTTTTCCCACTCGACCATGGTAACATTGGAACAAATATTTGAGCGTTCAAAACCTACGTCCAGACATCCAGGATCACAGATTAATCCCATAACAGTAACATATTACTGGGCATGGTTTTATTTAGTAAAGACATGGGCCAACAAACTCACCCCATTATTACAACACTATTATGGGCATGATCTTGGTCGACTTAAGTGTGACTTCTCGTAGGCTTTCCCACTCGACCATGGTAACCCTGGAACAAATATTTGAGCGTTCAAAACCTACGTCCAGACATCCAGGCTCAAAGATTAACCCCATAACAGCTACACATTACTGCGTATGACTTTATTCAGTAAAGGCTTGGGACCAGAAACTCAACCCATTACTGTAACACTTTTATGGGCATGGTCTTGGCAGGGTTAAGCGTGACTTCTCGTAAGCTTTCTTACTCGACAATGGTAACCCTGGAAGAAACTTTTAAGCATTCAAAGCCTACGTCCAGACATCCAAGCACACAGACTAACCTTTTAACTGTAACAAATTACTTGGATTGATTTTATTCAGTAAAGGCCTGGGCCAACAGACTCACCCCATTACTATAAAACTTTTATGGGAATGATCTTGGCCGGGTTAAGTGTGACTTCTCGTAGGCTTTCCCACTCGACCATGGTAACCCTGGAACAAATATTTGAAAGTTCAAAACGTACGTCGAGACATCCAGGCTCACAGACTAACCCCATAACAGTTACACATTACTGGGAATGATTTTATTCAGTAAAGGCCTGAGCCCACAGACTCAGCCCATTACTATAACAATATTATTGGTATGATCTTGGCCGGGTTAAGTGTGACTTCTCGTATGCTTTCCCACTCGACCATGGTAACCCTGGAAGAAATATTGAAGCATTCAAAACCTAAATCCAGACTTCCAAGTTCACAGACTAACCCCACAACAATTACACATTACTGGGCATGATTTTACTCAGTAAAGGCCCTGTATTACAGTTTTCTTTAAGGCCTGGGCCCACAAACTCAACCCATTACTATAACACTTTTATGGGCATGATCTTGGCAGGGTTAAGCATGACTTGTCGTAGGCTTTCCCACTCAACCATGGTAACCCTGGACCAAATATTGAAGCATTCAAAACCTAAATCCAGACATCCAGGCTCACAGACTAACCCCATAACAGTGACACATTACTGGGCATGATTTTATTCAGTAAAGGCCTGGGCCTACAGACTCACCCCATTACTATAACAGGCGTGATCTTGGCTGGGTTAAGTGTGACTTCTCGTAGGCTTTCCCACTCAACCATGGTAACCCTGGACCAAATATTGAAGCATTCAAAACCTAAATCCAGACATCCAGGCTCACAGACTAACCCCATAACAGTGACACATTACTGGGCATGATTTTATTCAGTAAAGGCCTGGGCCCACAGACTCACTCCATTACTATAACACTATTATGGGCATGATCTTGGCCGGGTTAAGTGTGACTTCTCGTAGGCTTCCCCACTCGACCATGGTAACCCTTGAAGAAATTTTTAAGCGTTCAAAACCTAAATCCAGACATCCAGGCTCACAGACTAACCCAATAACAGTAACACATTACTGGGTTTGATTTTATTCAGTAAAGGCCTGGGCCCACAAACTCACCCCATTATTACAACACTATTATGGGCATGATCTTGGCCGGGTTAAGTGTGACTTCTCGTAGGCTTTCTTACTCGACCATGGTAACCCTGGATAAACTTTTAAGCGTTCAAAACCTACGTCCAGACATCCAGTCGATATTGGCTGGTTTAAGTGCGACTTCTCGGACGTTAATCCACTCGACCATGGTAACCCTGGAACAAATGTTTGAGCATTCAAAACCTACGTCCAGACATCCAGGTTCACAGACTAACCCCATAACAGTAACACATTACTGGGTATGATTTTATTCAGTAAAGGCCTGGGCCAACAGACTCACCACAAACTATAAAATTTTTACGGGAATTATCATGGCCGGGTTAAGTGTGACCCCTCGTAGGCTTTCCCACTCGACTATGGTAACCCTGGAAGAAACTTTTAAGCGTTCAAAACCTACGTCCAGACATCCAGGCAATATTGGCCGGTTTAAGTGCGACTTCTCGGTGGCTAATCCACTCGACCATGGTAACCCTGGAACAAATGTTTGAGCATTCAAAACCTAAGTCCAAACATCCAGGTTCACAGACTAACCCCATAACAGTTACACATTACTGGGCATGAATTTACTCAGTAAAGGCCTGGGCCCACAAACTCACATCATTACTACAAAACTTTTATGGGTATGATCTTGGCTGGGTTAAGCGTGACTTCTCGTAGGCTTTTCCACTCGACCATGGTAACCCTGGAAGAAATTTTTAAGCGTTCAAAACCTAAGTCCAGACATCTAGGCGCTTCATCCAGGCGATATTGGCCGGTTTAAGTGCAACCTCTCGGACGCTAATGCACTCGACCATGGTAACCCTGGAACAAATATTGAAGCGTTCAAAACGTAAATCCAGACATACAGGCTCACAGACTAACCCCATAACAGGAACACATTACTGGGCATGATTTTATTCACTAAAGGCCCTGTATTATAGCTTTCTTTAAAGCCTGGACCCACAGACTCACCCCATTACTATGACACTTTCATGGGCATGATCTTGGCCGGGTTAAGTGTGACTTCTTGTAGGTTTTCCCACTCGACCATGGTAACACTGGAACAAATATTTGAGCGTTCAAAACCTACGTCCAGACATCCAGGATCACAGATTAATCCCATAACAGTAACATATTACTGGGCATGATTTTATTTAGTAAAGACATGGGCCAACAAACTCACCCCATTATTACAACACTATTATGGGCATGATCTTGGTCGACTTAAGTGTGACTTCTCGTAGGCTTTCCCACTCGACCATGGTAAACCTGGAACAAATATTTGAGCGTTCAAAACCTACGTCCAGACATCCAGGCTCACAGATTAACCCCATAACACCTACACATTACTGGGCATGATTTCATTCAGTAAAGGCCTGGGCCAACAGTCTCACCCCATTACTATAAAACTTTTATGGGAATGATCTTGGCCGGTTAAGTGTGACTTCTCATAGAATTTCCCACTCGACCATGGTAACCCTGGAAGAAGTTTTTAAGCGTTCAAAACCTACGTCCAGACATCCAGGCGATATTGGCCGGTTTAAGTGCGACTTCTCGGACGCTAATCCACTCGACCATGGTAACCCTGGAACAAATGTTTGAGCGTTCAAAACCTACGACCAGACATCCAGGCTCACAGACTAACCCCATAACAGTAACACATTACTGGGTATGATTTTATACAGTAAAGACCCTGTATTACAGTTTTCTTTAAGGCCTGGGCCCACAAACTCACCCCATTACTATGACACTTTCAAGGGCATGATCTTGGCCGCGTTAAGTGTGACTTCTCGTAGGTTTTCCCACTCGACCATGGTAACACTGGAAAAAAAATATTGAAGCGTTCAAAACCTAAATCCAGAGATCCAGGCTCACAGATTAACCCCATAACAGCTACACATTACTGGGCATGATTTTATTCAGTAAAGTCCTGGGCTCTCAGACTCACCCTATTACTAAAACAGGTGTGATCTTGGCCGGGTTAAGTGTGACTTCTCGTAGGCTTTCTTACTCGACCATGGTAACCCTGGAAGAAACTTTTGAGCATTCAAAACCTACGTCCAGACATCCAAGCACACAGACTAACCCCTTAACAATAACACATTACTGGGCATGATTTTATTCAGTAAAGGCCTGGGCCCACAGACTCACTCCATTACTATAACACTATTAGGGGCATGAAATTGGCTGGGTTAAGTGTGACTTCTCGTAGGCTTTCCCACTTGACCATGGTAACCCTGGAAGAAGTTTTTAAGCGTTCAAAACCTACGTCCAGACATCCAGGCGATATTGGCCGGTTTAAGTGCGACTTCTCGGACGCTAATCCACTCGACCATGGTAACCCTGGAACAAATGTTTGAGCGTTCAAAACCTACGTCCAGACATCCAGGCTCACAGACTAACCCCATAACAGTAACACATTACTGGGTATGATTTTATTCAGTAAAGACCATGTATTACAGTTTTATTTAAGGCCTGGGCCCACAAACTCACCCCATTACTATGACACTTTCATGGGCATGATCTTGGCCGGGTTAAGTGACTTCTCGTAGGTTTTCCCACTCGACCATGGTAAACCTGGAACAAATATTGAAGCGTTCAAAACCTAAATCCAGACATCCAGGCTCACAGACTAACCCCATAACAGTAAAACATTACTGGGCATGATTTTATTCAGTAAAGTCCTGGGCTCTCAGACTCACCCTATTACTAAAACAGGTGTGATCTTGGCCGGGTTAAGTGTGACTTCTCGTAGGCTTTCTTACTCGACCATGGTAACCCTGGAAGAAACTTCTAAGCATTCAAAACCTACGTCCAGACATCCAAGCACACAGACTAACCCCTT
Source organism: Puntigrus tetrazona (assembly GCF_018831695.1). Classification (NCBI taxonomy): domain Eukaryota; kingdom Metazoa; phylum Chordata; class Actinopteri; order Cypriniformes; family Cyprinidae; genus Puntigrus; species Puntigrus tetrazona. The sequence continues at coordinate 68,419 of NW_025048662.1, forward strand.
AACAATAACACATTACTAGGCATGATTTTATTCAGTAAAGGCCTGGGCCCACAGACTCACTCCATTACTATAACACTATTGAGGGCATGATCTTGGCCGGGTTAAGTGTGACCTCTCGTAGGCTTTCCCACTCGACCATGGTAACCCTGGAAGAAATTTTTAAGCGTTCAAAACCTACGTCCAGACATCCAGGCAATATTGGCCGGTTTAAGTGCGACTTCTCGAGGCTAATCCACTCGACCATGGTAACCCTGGAACAAATGTTTGAGCATTCAAAACCTAAGTCCAAACATCCAGGTTCACAGACTAACCCCATAACAGTTACACATTACTGGGCATGAATTTACTCAGTAAAGGCCTGGGCCCACAAACTCACCCCATTATTACAAAACTTTTATGGGTATGGTCTTGGCAGGGTTAAGCGTGACTTCTCGTAGGCTTTCCCACTCGACCATGGTAACCCTGGAAGAAATTTTTAAGCATTCAAAACCTGAGTCCAGACATCTAGGCGCTTCATCCAGGCGATATTGGCGGTTTAAGTGCAACCTCTCGGACGCTAATCCACTCGACCATGGTAACACTGGAACAAATATTTGAGCGTTCAAAACCTACGTCCAGACATCCAGGATCACAGATTAATCCCATAACAGTAACATATTACTGGGCATGAGTTTATTTAGTAAAGACATGGGCCAACAAACTCACCCCAATATTACAACAATATTATGGGCATGATCTTGGTCGACTTAAGTGTGACTTCTCGTAGGCTTTCCCACTCGACCATGGTAACCCTGGAACAAATATTTGAGCGTTCAAAACCTACGTCCAGACATCCAGGCTCACAGATTAACCCCATAACAGCTACACATTACTGGGCATGATTTTATTCAGTAAAGGCCTGGGCTCTCAGACTCACCCTATTACTCAAACAAGTGTGATCTTGGCCGGGTTAAGTGTGACTTCTCGTAGGCTTTCTTACTCGACCATGGTAACCCTGGAAGAAACTTTTGAGCATTCAAAACCTACGTCTAGACATCCAAGCTCACAGACTAACCCCTTAACAATAACACATTACTGGGCATGATTTTATTCAGTAAAGGCCTGGGCCCACAGACTCACTCTATTACTATAACACTATTAGGGGCATGAAAATGGCTGGGTTAAGTGTGACTTCTCGTAGGCTTTCCCACTTGACCATGGTAACCCTGGAAGAAGTTTTTAAGCGTTTTAAACCTACGTCCAGACACCCAGGCGATATTGGCCGGTTTAAGTGCGACTTCTCGGACGCTAATCCACTCGATCATGGTAACCCTGGAACAAATGTTTGAGCGTTCAAAACCTACGTCCAGACATCCAGGCTCACAGACTAACCCCATAACAGTAACACATTACTGGGTATGATTTTATTCAGTAAAGACCATGTATTACAGTTTTATTTAAGGCCTGGGCCCACAAACTCACCCCATTACTATGACACTTTCATGGGCATGATCTTGGCTGGGTTAAGTGTGACTTCTCGTAGGTTTTCCCACTCGACCATGGTAACCCTGGAACAAATATTGAAGCGTTCCAAACCTAAATCCAGACATCCAGGCTCACAGACTAACCCCATAACAGTAACACATTACTGGGCATGATTTTATTTAGTAAAGACATGGGCCAACAAACTCAACCCATTATTACAACACTATTATGGGCATGATCTTGGTTGACTTAAGTGTGACTTCTCGTAGGCTTTCCCACTCGACCATGGTAACCCTAGAACAAATATTTGAGCGTTCAAAACCTACGTCCAGACATCCAGGCTCACAGATTAACCCCAAAACAGCTACACATTACTGCGTATGACTTTATTCAGTAAAGGCCTGGGACCAGAAACTCAACCCGTTACTATAACACTTTTATGGTCATGATCTTGGCAGGGTTAAGCGTGACTTGTCGTGAGGCTTTCAGTACTCAACAATGGTAACCCTGGAAGAAACTTTTAAGCATTCAAAGCCTACGTCCAGACATCCAAGCACACAGACTAACCCCTTAACAGTAACAAATTACTGGGCATGATTTTATTCAGTAAAGGCCTGGGCCAACAGTCTCACCCCATTACTATAAAACTTTTATGGGAATGATCTTGGCCGGTTAAGTGTGACTTCTCGTAGGCTTTCCCACTCGACCATGGTAACCCTGGAAGAATTTTTTAAGCGTTCAAAGCCTAAATCTAGACATCCAGGCTCACAGACGCACCCCATAACAGTAACACATTACTGGGAATGATTTTATTCAGTAAAGGCCTGGGCCCACAGACTCACTCCATTACTATAACACTATTAGGGGCATGATCTTGGCCGGCTTAAGTGTGACTTCTCGTAGGCTTTCCCACTTGACCATGGTAACCCTGGAAGAAGTTTTTAAGTGTTCAAAACCTACGTCCAGACATCCAGGCGATATTGGCCGGTTTAAGTGCGACTTCTCGGACGCTAATCCACTCGACCATGGTAACCCTGGAACAAATGTTTGAGCGTTCAAAACCTACGTCCAGACATCCAGGCTCACAGACTAACCCCATAACAGTAACACATTACTGGGCATGATTTTATTTAGTAAAGACATGGGCCAACAAACTCAACCCATTATTACAACACTATTATGGGCATGATCTTGGTTGACTTAAGTGTGACTTCTCGTAGGCTTTCCCATTCGACCATGGTAACCCTAGAACAAATATTTGAGCGTTCAAAACCTACGTCCAGACATCCAGGCTCACAGATTAACCCCAAAACAGCTACACATTACTGCGTATGACTTTATTCAGTAAAGGCCTGGGACCAGAAACTCAACCCGTTACTATAACACTTTTATGGGCATGATCTTGGCAGGGTTAAGCGTGACTTGTCGTAGGCTTTCGTACTCAACAATGGTAACCCTGGAAGAAACTTTTAGGCATTCAAAGCCTACGTCCAGACATCCAAGCACACAGACTAACCCCTTAACAGTAACAAATTACTGGGCATGATTTTATTCAGTAAAGGCCTGGGCCAACAGTCTCACCCCATTACTATAAAACTTTTATGGGAATGATCTTGGCTGGGTTAAGTGTGACTTCTCGTAGGCTTTCCCACTCGACCATGGTAACCCTGGAAGAATTTTTTAAGCGTTCAAAGCCTAAATCTAGACATCCAGGCTCACAGACGCACCCCATAACAGTAACACATTACTGGGAATGATTTTATTCAGTAAAGGCCTGGGCCCACAGACTCACTCCATTACTATAACACTATTAGGGGCATGATCTTGGCCGGCTTAAGTGTGACTTCTCGTAGGCTTTCCCACTTGACCATGGTAACCCTGGAAGAAGTTTTTAAGTGTTCAAAACCTACGTCCAGACATCCAGGCGATATTGGCCGGTTTAAGTGCGACTTCTCGGACGCTAATCCACTCGACCATGGTAACCCTGGAACAAATGTTTGAGCATTCAAAACCTACGTCCAGACATCCAGGATCACAGATTAATCCCATAACAGTAACACATTACTGGGCATGATTTTATTTAGTAAAGACATGGGCCAACAAACTCACCCCATTATTACAACACTATTATGGGCATGATCTTGGTTGACTTAAGTGTGACTTCTCGTAGGCTTTCCCACTCGACCATGGTAACCCTGGAACAAATATTTGAGCGTTCAAAACCTACGTCCAGACATCCAGGCTCACAGATTAACCCCATAACAGCTACACATTACTGCGTACGACTTTATCCAGTAAAGGCCTGGGACCAGAAACTCAACCCATTACTATAACACTTTTATGGGCATGATCTTGGCAGGGTTAAGTGTGACTTCTCGTAGGCTTTCCCACTTGACCATAGTAACCCTGGAACAAATGTTTGAGCGTTCAGAACCTACGTCCAGACATCCAGGCTCTCAGACTAACCCCATAACAGTAACACATTACTGGGTATGATTTTATTCAGTAAAGACCATGTATTACAGTTTTCTTTAAGGCCTGGGCCCACAAACTCACCCCATTACTATGACACTTTCATGGGCATGATCTTGGCCGGGTTAAGTGTGACTTCTCGTAGGTTTTCCCACTCGACCATGGTAACCCTGGAACAAATATTGAAGCGTTCAAAACCTAAATCCAGACATCCAGGCTCACAGACTAACCCCATAACAGTAACAGATTACTGGGCATGATTTTATTCAGTAAAGGCCTGGGCTCTCAGACTCACCCTATTACTAAAACAAGTGTGATCTTGGCCGGGTTAAGTGTGACTTCTCGTAGGCTTTCTTACTCGACCATGGTAACCCTGGAAGAAACTTTTGAGCACTCAAAACCTACGTCCAGACATCCAAGCACACAGACTAACCCTATAACAGTAACACATTACTGGGTATGATTTTATTTAGTAAAGACCATGTATTACAGTTTTATTTAAGGCCTGGGCCCACAAACTCACCCCATTACTATGACACTTTCATGGGCATGATCTTGGCTGGGTTAAGTGTGACTTCTCGTAGGTTTTCCCACTCGACCATGGTAACCCTGGAACAAATATTGAAGCGTTCAAAACCTAAATCCAGACATCCAGGCTCACAGACTAACCCCTTAACAGTAACACATTACTGGGCATGATTTTATTTAGTAAAGACATGGGCCAACAAACTCAACCCATTATTACAACACTATTATGGGCATGATCTTGGTTGACTTAAGTGTGACTTCTCGTAGGCTTTCCCACTCGACCATGGTAACCCTAGAACAAATATTTGAGCGTTCAAAACCTACGTCCAGACATCCAGGCTCACAGATTAACCCCAAAACAGCTACACATTACTGCGTATGACTTTATTCAGTAAAGGCCTGGGACCAGAAGCTCAACCCATTACTATAACACGTTCATGGGCATGATCTTGGCAGGGTTAAGCGTGACTTGTCGTAGGCTTTCGTACTCAACAATGGTAACCCTGGAAGAAACTTTTAAGCATTCAAAGCCTACGTCCAGACATCCAAGCACACAGACTAACCCCTTAACAGTAACAAATTACTGGGCATGATTTTATTCAGTAAAGGCCTGGGCCAACAGTCTCACCCCATTACTATAAAACTTTTATGGGAATGATCTTGGCCGGGTTAAGTGGACTTCTCGTAGGCTTTCCCACTCGACCATGGTAACCCTGGAAGAATTTTTTTAAGCGTTCAAAGCCTAAATCTAGACATCCAGGCTCACAGACGCACCCCATAACAGTAACACATTACTGGGAATGATTTTATTCAGTAAAGGCCTGGGCCCACAGACTCACTCCATTACTATAACACTATTAGGGGCATGATCTTGGCCGGCTTAAGTGTGACTTCTCGTAGGCTTTCCCACTTGACCATGGTAACCCTGGAAGAAGTTTTTAAGTGTTCAAAACCTACGTCCAGACATCCAGGCGATATTGGCGGTTTAAGTGCGACTTCTCGGGCGCTAATCCACTCGACCATGGTAACCCTGGAACAAATGTTTGAGCGTTCAAAACCTACGTCCAGTCATCCAGGCTCACAGACTAACCCCATAACAGTAACACATTACTGGGTATGATTTTATTCAGTAAAGACCATGTATTACAGTTTTCTTTAAGGCCTGGGCCCACAAACTCACCCCATTACTATGACACTTTCATGGGCATGATCTTGGCCGGGTTAAGTGTGACTTCTCGTAGGTTTTCCCACTCGACCATGGTAAGCCTGGAACAAATATTGAAGCGTTCAAAACCTAAATCCAGACATCCAGGCTCACAGACTAACCCCATAACAGTAACACATTACTGTGCATGATTTTATTCAGTAAAGGCCTGGGCCCACAAACTCACCCCATTATTACAATACTATTATGGGCATGATCTTGGCGGGTTAAGTGTGACTTCTCGTAGGCTTTCTTACTCGACCATGGTAACCCAGGAAAAACTTTTAAGCGTTCAAAACCTACGTCCAGACATCCAGTCGATATTGGCTGGTTTAAGTGCGACTTCTCGGACGTTAATCCACTCGACCATGGTAACCCTGGAACAAATGTTTGAGCATTCAAAACCTACGTCCAGACATCCAGGATCACAGATTAATCCCATAACAGTAACACATTACTGGGCATGATTTTATTTAGTAAAGACATGGGCCAACAAACTCACCCCATTATTACAACACTATTATGGGCATGATCTTGGTTGACTTAAGTGTGACTTCTCGTAGGCTTTCCCACTCGACCATGGTAACCCTGGAAGAATTTTTAAGCGTTCAAAGCCTAAATCTAGACATCCAGGCTCACAGACGCACCCCATAACAGTAACACATTACTGGGAATGATTTTATTCAGTAAAGGCCTGGGCCCACAGACTCACTCCATTACTATAACACTACTAGGGGCATGATCTTGGCCGGGTTAAGTATGTCTTCTCGTAGGCTTTCCCACTTGACAATGGTAACCCTGGAAGAAGTTTTTAGCGTTCAAAATCTACGTCCAGACATCCAAGCGATATTGGCCGGTTTAAGTGCGACTTCTCGGGCGCTAATCCACTCGACCATGGTAACCCTGGAACAATGTTTGAGCGTTCAAAACCTACGTCCAGACATCCAGGCTCACAGACTAACCCCATAACACTAACACATTACTGGGTATGATTTTATTCAGTAAAGACCATGTATTACAGTTTTCTTTAAGGCCTGGGCCCACAAACTCACCCCATTACTATGACACTTTCATGGGCATGATCTTGGCCGGGTTAAGTGTGACTTCTCGTAGGTTTTCCCACTCGACCATGGTAACCCTGGAACAAATATTGAAGCGTTCAAAACCTAAATCCAGACATCCAGGCTCACAGACTAACCCCATAACAGTAACACATTACTGGGCATGATTTTATTCAGTAAAGGCCTGGGCTCTCAGACTTACTCTATTACTAAAACAGGTGTGATTTTGGCCGGGTTAAGTGTGACTTCTCGTAGGCCTCCCCACTCGACCATGGTAACCCTTGAAGAACTTTTTAAGCGTTCAAAACCTAAATCCAGACATCCAGGCTCACAGACTAACCCCTTAACAATAACACATTACTGGGTATGATTTTATTCAGTAAAGGCCTTGGCCCACAAACTCACCCCATTATTACAACACTATTATGGGCATGATCTTGGCCGGGTTAAGTGTGACTTCTCGTAGGCTTTCTTACTCGACCATGGTAACCCTGGAAAAACTTTTAAGCGTTCAAAACCTACGTCCAGACATCCAGTCGATATTGGCTGGTTTAAGTGCGACTTCTCGGACGTTAATCCACTCGACCATGGTAATCCTGGAACAAATGTTTGAGCATTCAAAACCTACGTCCAGACATCCAGGCTCACAGACTAACCCCATAACAGTAACACATTACTGGGTATGATTTTATTCAGTAAAGGCCTGGGCCAACAGACTCACCACAAACTATAAAACTTTTATGGGAATTATCATGGCGGGTTAAGTGTGACCTCTCGTAGGCTTTCCCCCACTCGACCATGGTAACCCTGGAATAAATTTTTAAGCGTTAAAACCTACGTCCTGACATCCAGGCAATATTGGCCGGTTTAAGTGCGACTTCTCTGAGGCTAATCCACTCGACCATGGTAACCCTGGAACAAATGTTTGAGCATTCAAAAACTAAGTCCAAACATCCAGGTTCACAGACTAACCCCATAACAGTTACACATTACTGGGCATGAATTTACTCAGTAAAGGCCTGGGCCCACAAACTCACCCCATTACTACAAAACTGTTATGGGTAAGATCTTGGCAGGGTTAAGCGTGACTTCTCGTAGGCTTTCCCACTCGACCATGGTAACCCTGGAACAAATATTTGAAAGTTCAAAACGTACATCGAGACATCCAGGCTCACAGACTAACCCCATAACAGTCACACATTACTGGGCATGATTTTATTTAGTAAAGGCCTGAGCCCACAGACTCACCCCATTACTATAACAATATTATGGGTATGATCTTGGCCGGGTTAAGTGTGACTTCTCGTATGCTTTCCCACTCAACCATGGTAACCCTGGAAGAAATATTGAAGCATTTAAAACCTAAATCCAGACATCCAAGTTCACAGACTAACCCCAAAACAATTACACATTACTGGGCATGATTTTACTCAGTAAAGGCCCTGTATTACAGTTTTTAAGGCCTGGGCCCACAAACTCAAGCCATTACTATAACACTTTTATGGGCATGATCTTGGCTGGGTTAAGTGAGACTTCTCGTAGGCTTTCTTACTCGACCATGGTAACCCTGGACAAACTTTTAAGCGTTCAAAACCTACGTCCAGACATCCAGTCGATATTGGCTGGTTTAAGTGCGACTTCTCGGACGTTAATCCACTCGACCATGGTAACCCTGGAACAAATGTTTGAGCATTTAAAACCTACGTCCAGACATCCAGGCTTACAGACTAACCCCATAACAGTAACACATTACTGGGTATGATTTTATTCAGTAAAGGCCTGGGCTAACAGACTCACCACAAACTATAAAACTTTTATGGGAATTATCATGGCCGGGTTAAGTGTGACCTCTCGTAGGCTTTCCCACTCGACCATGGTAACCCTGGAAGAAATTTTTAAGCGTTCAAAACCTACGTCCAGACATCCAGGCAATATTGGCGGTTTAAGTGCGACTTCTCGGAGGCTAATCCACTCGACCATGGTAACCCTGGAACAAATGTTTGAGCATTCAAAACCTAAGTCCAAACATCCAGGTTCACAGACTAACCCCATAACAGTTACACATTACTGGGCATGAATTTAATCAGTAAAGGCCTGGGCCCACAAACTCACCCCATTACTACAAAACTTTTATGGGTATGGTCTTGGCAGGGTTAAGCGTGACTTCTCGTAGGCTTTCCCACTCGACCATGGTAACCCTGAAAGAAATTTTTAAGCGTTCAAAACCTAAGTCCAGACATCTAGGCGCTTCATCCAGGCGATATTGGCCGGTTTAAGTGCAACCTCTCGGACGCTAATCCACTCCACCATGGTAACACTGGAACAAATATTTGAGCGTTCAAAACCTACGTCCAGACATCCAGGATCACAGACTAACCCCATAACAGTAACACATTACTGGGTTTGATTTTATTCAGTAAAGGCCTGGGCCCACAAACTCACCCCATTATTACAACACTATTATGGGCATGATCTTGGCGGGTTAAGTGTGACTTCTCGTAGGCTTTCTTACTCGACCATGGTAACCCTGGAAAAACTTTTAAGCGTTCAAAACCTACGTCCAGACATCCAGTTGATATTGGCTGGTTTAAGTTCGACTTCTCGGACGTTAATCCACTCGACCATGGTAAGCCTGGAACAAATGTTTGAGCATTCAAAACCTACGTCCAGACAACCAGGTTCACAGACTAACCCCATAACAGTAACACATTACTGGGTATGATTTTATTCAGTAAAGGCCTGGGCCAACAGACTCACCACAAACTATAAAACTTTTATGGGAATTATCATGGCCGGGTTGAGTGTGACCTCTCGTAGGCTTTCCCACTCGACCATGGTAACCCTGGAAGAAACTTTTAAGCGTTCAAAACCTACGTCCAGACATCCAGGCAATATTGGCCGGTTTAAGTGCGACTTTTCGGAGGCTAATCCACTCGACCATGGTAACCCTGGAACAAATGTTTGAGCATTCAAAACCTAAGTCCAAACATCCAGGTTCACAGACTAACCCCATAACAGTTACACATTACTGGGCATGAATTTACTCAGTAAAGGCCTGGGCCCACAAACTCACCCCATTACTACAAAACTTTTATGGGAATGATCTTGGCCGGGTTAAGTGTGACTTCTCGTGAGGCTTTCCCACTCGACCATGGTAACCCTGGAAGAAACTTTTAAGCGTTCAAAACCTACGTCCAGACATCCAGGCAATATTGGCGGTTTAAGTGCGACTTTTCGGAGGCTAATCCACTCGACCATGGTAACCCTGGAACAAATGTTTGAGCATTCAAAACCTAAGTCCAAACATCCAGGTTCACAGACTAACCCCATAACAGTTACACATTACTGGGCATGAATTTACTCAGTAAAGGCCTGGGCCCACAAACTCACCCCATTACTACAAAACTTTTATGGGAATGATCTTGGCCGGTTAAAGTGTGACTTCTCGTAGGCTTTCCCACTCGACCATGGTAACCCTGGAAGAATTTTTTAAGCGTTCAAAGCCTAAATCTAGACATCCAGGCTCACAGACGCAGCCCATAACAGTAACACATTACTGGGAATGATTTTAATTAGTAAAGGCCTGGGCCCACAGACTCACTCCATTACTTTAACACTATTAGGGGCATGATCTTGGCCAGGTTAAGTGTGACTTCTCGTAGGCTTTCCCACTTGACCATGGTAACCCTGGAAGAAGTTTTTAAGCGTTCAAAACCTACGTCCAGACATCCAGGCGATATTGGCTGGTTTAAGTGCGACTTCTCGGACGCTAATCCACTCGACCATGGTAACCCTGGAACAAATGTTTGAGCGTTCAAAACCTACGTCCAGACATACAGGCTCACAGACTAACCCCATAACAGTAACACATTACTGGGTATGATTTTATACAGTAAAGACCATGTATTACAGTTTTCTTTAAGGCCTGGGCCCACAAACTCACCCCATTACTATGACACTTTCAAGGGCATGATCTTGGCCGGGTTAAGTGTGACTTCTCGTAGGTTTTCCCACTCGACCATGGTAACCCTGGAACAAATATTGAAGCGTTCAAAACCTAAATCCAGCCATCCAGGCTCACAGACTAACCCAATAACAGTAACACATTACTGGGTATGATTTTATTCAGTAAAGGCCTGGGCCCACAAACTCACCCCATTATTACAACACTATTATGGACATGGTCTTGGCCGGGTTAAGTGTGACTTCTCGTAGGATTTCTTACTCGACCATGGTAACCCTGGAAAAACTTTTAAGCGTTCAAAACCTACGTCTAGACATCCAGTCGATATTGGCTGGTTTAAGTGCGACTTCTCGGACGTTAATCCACTCGACCATGGTAACCCTGGAACAAATGTTTGAGCGTTCAAAACCTACGTCCAGACATCCAGGCTCACAGACTAACCCCATAACAGTAACACATTACTGGGCATGATTTTATTCACTAAAGGCACTGTATTACAGTTTTCTTTAGGCCTGTGCCCACAAACTCACCCCATTACTATGACACTTTCATGGGCATGATCTTGGCCGGGTTAAGTGTGACTTCTCGTAGGTTTTCCCACTCGACCATGGTAACACTGGAACAAATATTTGAGCGTTCAAAACCTACGTCCAGACATCCAGGATCACAGATTAATCCCATAACAGTAACATATTACTGGGCATGATTTTATTTAGTAAAGACATGGGCCAACAAACTCACCCCATTATTACAACAATATTATGGGCATGATCTTGGTTGACTTAAGTGTGACTTCTCGTAGGCTTTCCCACTCGACCATGGTAACCCTGGAACAAATATTTGAGGGTTCAAAACCTACGTCCAGACATCCAGGCTCACGGATTAACCCCATAACAGCTAAACATTACTGCGTATGACTTTAAAGAGAGCAGCCCGGAAAATGGAGCGCAGGTGGAGAAAAACCAAATTAGAAGTATTTACGTATTGCCTGGCGGGAGAGTATGCTGTCATACAGAAAAGCATTAAAAATAGCAAGATCTGATTATTTTTCATCCCTTTTAGAAGAAAACAAACACAACCCCCGGTATTTATTCAGTACAGTGACTAAATTAACAAAAAATAAAGCATCAGCAGGTGCTAATATGCCCCAAGAGTATAGCTGCAATGAGTTCATGAATTTCTTTACTTCTAAGATTGATACCATCAGAGATAAAATTGTAACTATGCAGCCGTCAACTACAGTTTCACATCAGATAATGAGCTTTAGATCCCTAAGGAAAAATTACACTCTTTCTCTATTATAGGAGAAGAAGACTTGTACAAACTTGTTAAATCATCTAAACCAGCAACATGTATGTTAGACCTATTCCATCTAAACTATTAAAAGATCTGCTTCCAGAAGTCATAGATCCTATTTTGAACATTATTAATTCATCATTGTCATTAGGATATGTTCCCAAAACCTTTAAACTGGCTGTAGTTAAACCTCTCATTAAGAAACCACATCTTGATCCCAAAGACTTAGTAAATTACAGACCAATCTCTAATCTCCTTTTCTGTCAAAGATACTAGAAAGGTAGTATCCTCACAACTGTATTCCTTTTTAGAAAAAATGGTGTCTGTGAGGATTTCCAATCAGGTTTTAGACCGTACCATAGTACTGAGACTGCTCTCATTAGAGTTACTAATGACCTGCTTCTATCATCTGATCGTGGTTTTATCTCGTTATTAGTGCTATTAGATCTTAGCGCAGCATTCGATACTATCGATCACAACATTCTCTTGGATAGACTAGAAAACTATGTTGGCATTAGAGAAAGCGCCTTAGCATGGTTTACATCATATCTATCTGACCGCTATCAGTTTGTGGCATTAAATGAGGAGGTATCATATCGATCAAAAGTGAAATATGGAGTTCCTCAAGGCTCAGTGCTAGGACCGTTACTTTTCAACCTTTACATGTTACCTCTGGGAGATATTATCAGGAGTCATGGTGTTAGCTTTCACTGCTATGCTGATGATACTCAGCTCTATATTTCAGCGCAGCCTGGTGATACACACCAAATTGAGAATCTAACAGAATGCATAGTCGATATAAAAAGCTGGATGATGAGTAACTTCTTAATGTTAAATTCTGAAAAACAGAGGTGCTAATAATTGGACCTAAAACCCCACATATAATAATCTAGAACACAGCCTATCACTTGATGGCTGCTCTGTTAATTCTTCATCATCAGTTAGGAACCTAGGTGTGCTGTTTGACCGCAATCTTCCTTTGAAAATCATGTTTCTAGCATCTGTAAAACTGCGTTTTCCATCTTAAAAATATATCTAAATTACGACCTATGCTTTCAACCTCTAATGCAGAAATATTAATTCATGCGTTTATGACCTCAAGGTTAGATTATTGCAATGCTTTATTGGGTGGTTGTTCTGCACGCTTAATAAACAAACTTCAGCTAGTCCAAAACGCAGCAGCCAGAGTCCTTACTAGAACTAGGAAGTATGATCATATTAGCCCAGTTCTGTCAACACTGCACTGGCTCCCTATCAAACATCGAATAGATTTTAAAATCCTATTAATTACCTATAAAGCCCTGAATGGTTTAGCTCCTCAATACTTGAGCGAGCTCTTATCACATTATAGTCCTGCACGTCCGCTGCGTTCTCAAAACTCTGGCCATTTGATAATACCTAGAATATCAAAATCAACTGCGGGCGGCAGATCATTTTCCTATCTAGCACCTAAACTCTGGAACAATCTCCCTAACTCTGTTCGGGAAGCAGACACACTCTGCCAGTTTAAATCTAGATTAAAGACACATCTTTTAACTTAGCCTACACATAACACACCAACACGCCTTTTACTATTCAAATCCGTTAAAGGATTTTTAGGCTGCATTACTTAGATTTGCTGGAACCGGGAACACTACTCTAAAATACGATGTACTTGTGACATCGTAAAAGAATAGCATCTACGCTAATATTAGTCCTGTTTCTTTCTCAATCTGTTTTCACAGTTTGTATCCAGACTAGATGGTGGATCAGCACCCAGAGATTATGTTCATCAGAGACCAGAAAACCTAGATGCGCCCGTCGACAGATCACCAGATCCTGATGCACACACACACACGCACACACTAAGTCATTTACACTATCTGACACAGCTGCGTTTAAAATTGAACTGGAGGTTAAGTGCTGGGCGTCCGGTCAGAGGAGAACTGACCCCAACTGAGTCTGGTTTCTCCCAAGGTTTTTTCTCCATTCTATATGCATGGGGTTTTGTTTCCTTGCCGCTGTCGCCTCTGGCTTGCTTGGTTGGGGACACTTAACTTCTAGTGACTATCGTTGAATTGACTACAGAGACCGTCTCTGCATTTAATAAGAAATTGGTCACTCTCGTCACTATATATCCCTGTCATTATACTGTACAGTGCTTTGATGCAACCTGTGTTGTTAAAAGCGCTATATAAATAAAAATGATTGATTGAAATGATTGATATTCAGTAAAGGCCTGGGACCAGAAACTCAACCCATTACTATAACACTTTTATGGGCATGATCTTGGCAGGGTTAAGCGTGACTTGTCGTAGGCTTTCTTACTCAACAATGGTAACCCTGGAAGAAACTTTTAAGCATTCAAAGCCTACGTCCAGACATCCAAGCACACAGACTAACCCCTTAACAGTAACACATTACTGGGTATGATTTTATTCAGTAAAGGCCTGGGCCAACAGACTCACAACAAACTATAAAACTTTTATGGGAATTATCATGGCAGGGTTAAGTGTGACCTCTTGTAGGCTTTCCCATTCGACCATGGTAACTCTGGAAGAAATTTTTAAGCGTTCAAAACCTACGTCCAGACATCCAGTCGATATTGGCTGGTTTAAGTGCGACTTCTCGGACGTTAATCCACTCGACCATGGTAACCCTGGAACAAATGTTTGAGCGTTCAAAACCTACGTCCAGACATCCAGGCTCACAGACTAACCCCATAACAGTAACACATTCCTGGGTATGATTTTATTCAGTAAAGACCATGTATTACAGTTTTCTTTAAGGCCTGGGCCCCCACAGACTCACTCCACTACTATGACACTTTCAAGGGCATGATCTTGGCCGTGTTAAGTGTGACTTCTCGTAGGTTTTCCCACTCGACCATGGTAACCCTGGAACAAATATTGAAGCGTTCAAAACCTAAATCCAGACATCCAGGCTCACAGACTAACCCCATAACAGTAACACATTACTGGGCATGATGTTATTCAGTAAAGGCCTGGGATCTCAGACTCACCCTATTACTAAAACAGGTATGATCTTGGCCGGGTTAAGTGTGACTTCTCGTAGGCTTTCTTACTCGACCATGGTAACCCTGGAAGAAACTTTTGAGCATTCAAAACCTACGTCCAGACATCCAAGCACACAGACTAACCCCTTAACAATAAGACATTACTGGGCATGATTTTATTCAGTAAAGGCCTGGGCCCACAGACTCACTCCATTACTATAACACTATTATGGGCATGATCTTGGCCGGGTTAAGTGTGACTTCTCGTAGGCTTCCCCACTCGACCATGGTAACCCTTGAAGAAATTTTTAATCGTTCAAAACCTAAATCCAGACATCCAGGCTCACAGACTAACCCAATAACAGCAACACATTACTGGGTATGATTTTATTCAGTAAAGGCCTGGGCCTACAAACTCACCCCATTATTACAACACTATTATGGGCATGATCTTGGCGGGTTAAGTGTGACTTCTCGTGAGGCTTTCTTACTCGACCATGGTAACCCTGGAAAAACTTTTAAGCGTTCAAAACCTACGTCCAGACATTCAGTCGATATTGGCTGGTTTAAGTGCGACTTCTCGGACGCAAATCCACTCGACCATGGTAACCCTGGAACAAATATTGAAGCGTTCAAATTGTAAATCCAGACATCCAGGCTCACAGACTAACCCCATAACAGGAACACATTACTGGGCATGATTTTATTCACTAAAGGCCCTGTATTATAGCTTTCTTTAAAGCCTGGACCCACAGACTCACCCCATTACTTTAACACTATCATGGGCATGATCTTGGCCGGGTTAAGTGTGACTTCTCGTAGGTTTTCCCACTCGACCATGGTAACCCTGGAACAAATGTTTGAGCATTCAAAACCTACGTCCAGACATCCAGGATCACAGATTAATCCCATAACAGTAACACATTACTGGGCATGATTTTATTTAGTAAAGACATGGGCCAACAAACTCACCCCATTATTACAACACTATTATGGGCATGATCTTGGTTGACTTAAGTGTGACTTCTCGTAGGCTTTCCCACTCGACCATGGTAACCCTGGAAGAATTTTTAAGCGTTCAAAGCCTAAATCTAGACATCCAGGCTCACAGACGCACCCCATAACAGTAACACATTACTGGGAATGATTTTATTCAGTAAAGGCCTGGGCCCACAGACTCACTCCATTACTATAACACTACTAGGGGCATGATCTTGGCCGGGTTAAGTATGTCTTCTCGTAGGCTTTCCCACTTGACAATGGTAACCCTGGAAGAAGTTTTTAAGCGTTCAAAATCTACGTCCAGACATCCAAGCGATATTGGCCGGTTTAAGTGCGACTTCTCGGACGCTAATCCACTCGACCATGGTAACCCTGGAACAAATGTTTGAGCGTTCAAAACCTACGTCCAGACATCCAGGCTCACAGACTAACCCCATAACACTAACACATTACTGGGTATGATTTTATTCAGTAAAGACCATGTATTACAGTTTTCTTTAAGGCCTGGGCCCACAAACTCACCCCATTACTATGACACTTTCATGGGCATGATCTTGGCGGGTTAAGTGTGACTTCTCGTAGGTTTTCCCACTCGACCATGGTAACCCTGGAACAAATATTGAAGCGTTCAAAACCTAAATCCAGACATCCAGGCTCACAGACTAACCCCATAACAGTAACACATTACTGGGCATGATTTTATTCAGTAAAGGCCTGGGCTCTCAGACTTACTCTATTACTAAAACAGGTGTGATTTTGGCCGGGTTAAGTGTGACTTCTCGTAGGCCTCCCCACTCGACCATGGTAACCCTTGAAGAACTTTTTTAGCGTTCAAAACCTAAATCCAGACATCCAGGCTCACAGACTAACCCCTTAACAATAACACATTACTGGGTATGATTTTATTCAGTAAAGGCCTTGGCCCACAAACTCACCCCATTATTACAACACTATTATGGGCATGATCTTGGCCGGGTTAAGTGTGACTTCTCGTAGGCTTTCTTACTCGACCATGGTAACCCTGGAAAAACTTTTAAGCGTTCAAAACCTACGTCCAGACATCCAGTCGATATTGGCTGGTTTAAGTGCGACTTCTCGGACGTTAATCCACTCGACCATGGTAATCCTGGAACAAATGTTTGAGCATTCAAAACCTACGTCCAGACATCCAGGCTCACAGACTAACCCCATAACAGTAACACATTACTGGGTATGATTTTTTTCAGTAAAGGCCTGGGCCAACAGACTCACCACAAACTATAAAACTTTTATGGGAATTATCATGGCCGGGTTAAGTGTGACCTCTCGTAGGCTTTCCCACTCGACCATGGTAACCCTGGAATAAATTTTTAAGTGTTAAAAACCTACGTCCTGACATCCAGGCAATATTGGCCGGTTTAAGTGCGACTTCTCTGAGGCTAATCCACTCGACCATGGTAACCCTGGAACAAATGTTTGAGCATTCAAAAACTAAGTCCAAACATCCAGGTTCACAGACTAACCCCATAACAGTTACACATTACTGGGCATGAATTTACTCAGTAAAGGCCTGGGCCCACAAACTCACCCCATTACTACAAAACTGTTATGGGTAAGATCTTGGCAGGGTTAAGCGTGACTTCTCGTAGGCTTTCCCACTCGACCATGGTAACCCTGGAACAAATATTTGAAAGTTCAAAACGTACATCGAGACATCCAGGCTCACAGACTAACCCCATAACAGTCACACATTACTGGGCATGATTTTATTTAGTAAAGGCCTGAGCCCACAGACTCACCCCATTACTATAACAATATTATGGGTATGATCTTGGCCATGTTAAGTGTGACTTCTCGTATGCTTTCCCACTCAACCATGGTAACCCTGGAAGAAATATTGAAGCATTCAAAACCTAAATCCAGACATCCAAGTTCACAGACTAACCCCAAAACAATTACACATTACTGGGCATGATTTTACTCAGTAAAGGCCCTGTATTACAGTTTTTTTTAAGGCCTGGGCCCACAAACTCAAGCCATTACTATAACACTTTTATGGGCATGATCTTGGCTGGGTTAAGTGAGACTTCTCGTAGGCTTTCTTACTCGACCATGGTAACCCTGGACAAACTTTTAAGCGTTCAAAACCTACGTCCAGACATCCAGTCGATATTGGCTGGTTTAAGTGCGACTTCTCGGACGTTAATCCACTCGACCATGGTAACCCTGGAACAAATGTTTGAGCATTTAAAACCTACGTCCAGACATCCAGGCTTACAGACTAACCCCATAACAGTAACACATTACTGGGTATGATTTTATTCAGTAAAGGCCTGGGCTAACAGACTCACCACAAACTATAAAACTTTTATGGGAATTATCATGGCCGGGTTAAGTGTGACCTCTCGTAGGCTTTCCCACTCGACCATGGTAACCCTGGAAGAAATTTTTAAGCGTTCAAAACCTACGTCCAGACATCCAGGCAATATTGGCGGTTTAAGTGCGACTTCTCGGAGGCTAATCCACTCGACCATGGTAACCCTGGAACAAATGTTTGAGCATTCAAAACCTAAGTCCAAACATCCAGGTTCACAGACTAACCCCATAACAGTTACACATTACTGGGCATGAATTTAATCAGTAAAGGCCTGGGCCCACAAACTCACCCCATTACTACAAAACTTTTATGGGTATGGTCTTGGCAGGGTTAAGCGTGACTTCTCGTAGGCTTTCCCACTCGACCATGGTAACCCTGAAAGAAATTTTTAAGCGTTCAAAACCTAAGTCCAGACATCTAGGCGCTTCATCCAGGCGATATTGGCCGGTTTAAGTGCAACCTCTCGGACGCTAATCCACTCCACCATGGTAACACTGGAACAAATATTTGAGCGTTCAAAACCTACGTCCAGACATCCAGGATCACAGACCAACCCCATAACAGTAACACATTACTGGGTTTGATTTTATTCAGTAAAGGCCTGGGCCCACAAACTCACCCCATTATTACAACACTATTATGGGCATGATCTTGGCCGGGTTAAGTGTGACTTCTCGTAGGCTTTCTTACTCGACCATGGTAACCCTGGAAAAACTTTTAAGCGTTCAAAACCTACGTCCAGACATCCAGTCGATATTGGCTGGTTTAAGTTCGACTTCTCGGACGTTAATCCACTCGACCACCATGGTAAGCCTGGAACAAATGTTTGAGCATTCAAAACCTACGTCCAGACAACCAGGTTCACAGACTAACCCCATAACAGTAACACATTACTGGGTATGATTTTATTCAGTAAAGGCCTGGGCCAACAGACTCACCACAAACTATAAAACTTTTATATGGAATTATCATGGCGGGTTGAGTGTGACCTCTCGTGAGGCTTTCCCACTCGACCATGGTAACCCTGGAAGAAACTTTTAAGCGTTCAAAACCTACGTCCAGACATCCAGGCAATATTGGCCGGTTTAAGTGCGACTTTTCGGAGGCTAATCCACTCGACCATGGTAACCCTGGAACAAATGTTTGAGCATTCAAAACCTAAGTCCAAACATCCAGGTTCACAGACTAACCCCATAACAGTTACACATTACTGGGCATGAATTTACTCAGTAAAGGCCTGGGCCCACAAACTCACCCCATTACTACAAAACTTTTATGGGAATGATCTTGGCCGGGTTAAGTGTGACTTCTCGTAGGCTTTCCCACTCGACCATGGTAACCCTGGAAGAAACTTTTAAGCGTTCAAAACCTACGTCCAGACATCCAGGCAATATTGGCCGGTTTAAGTGCGACTTTTCGGAGGCTAATCCACTCGACCATGGTAACTCTGGAACAAATGTTTGAGCATTCAAAACCTAAGTCCAAACATCCAGGTTCACAGACTAACCCCATAACAGTTACACATTACTGGGCATGAATTTACTCAGTAAAGGCCTGGGCCCACAAACTCACCCTATTACTACAAAACTTTTATGGGAATGATCTTGGCCGGGTTAAGTGTGACTTCTCGTAGGCTTTCCCACTCGACCATGGTAACCCTGGAAGAATTTTTTAAGCGTTCAAAGCCTAAATCTAGACATCCAGGCTCACAGACGCAGCCCATAACAGTAACACATTACTGGGAATGATTTTAATTAGTAAAGGCCTGGGCCCACAGACTCACTCCATTACTTTAACACTATTAGGGGCATGATCTTGGCCAGGTTAAGTGTGACTTCTCGTAGGCTTTCCCACTTGACCATGGTAACCCTGGAAGAAGTTTTTAAGCGTTCAAAACCTACGTCCAGACATCCAGGCGATATTGGCCGGTTTAAGTGCGACTTCTCGGACGCTAATCCACTCGACCATGGTAACCCTGGAACAAATGTTTGAGCGTTCAAAACCTACGTCCAGACATACAGGCTCACAGACTAACCCCATAACAGTAACACATTACTGGGTATGATTTTATACAGTAAAGACCATGTATTACAGTTTTCTTTAAGGCCTGGGCCCACAAACTCACCCCATTACTATGACACTTTCAAGGGCATGATCTTGGCGGGTTAAGTGTGACTTCTCGTAGGAGTTTTCCCACTCGACCATGGTAACCCTGGAACAAATATTGAAGCGTTCAAAACCTAAATCCAGCCATCCAGGCTCACAGACTAACCCAATAACAGTAACACATTACTGGGTATGATTTTATTCAGTAAAGGCCTGGGCCCACAAACTCACCCCATTATTACAACACTATTATGGACATGGTCTTGGCCGGGTTAAGTGTGACTTCTCGTAGGATTTCTTACTCGACCATGGTAACCCTGGAAAAACTTTTAAGCGTTCAAAACCTACGTCTAGACATCCAGTCGATATTGGCTGGTTTAAGTGCGACTTCTCGGACGTTAATCCACTCGACCATGGTAACCCTGGAACAAATGTTTGAGCGTTCAAAACCTACGTCCAGACATCCAGGCTCACAGACTAACCCCATAACAGTAACACATTACTGGGCATGATTTTATTCACTAAAGGCACTGTATTACAGTTTTCTTTAGGCCTGGGCCCACAAACTCACCCCATTACTATGACACTTTCATGGGCATGATCTTGGCCGGGTTAAGTGTGACTTCTCGTAGGTTTTCCCACTCGACCATGGTAACACTGGAACAAATATTTGAGCGTTCAAAACCTACGTCCAGACATCCAGGATCACAGATTAATCCCATAACAGTAACATATTACTGGGCATGATTTTATTTAGTAAAGACATGGGCCAACAAACTCACCCCATTATTACAACAATATTATGGGCATGATCTTGGTTGACTTAAGTGTGACTTCTCGTAGGCTTTCCCACTCGACCATGGTAACCCTGGAACAAATATTTGAGGGTTCAAAACCTACGTCCAGACATCCAGGCTCACGGATTAACCCCATAACAGCTAAACATTACTGCGTATGACTTTAAAGAGAGCAGCCCGGAAAATGGAGCGCAGGTGGAGAAAAACCAAATTAGAAGTATTTCGTATTGCCTGGCGGGAGAGTATGCTGTCATACAGAAAAGCATTAAAAATAGCAAGATCTGATTATTTTTCATCCCTTTTAGAAGAAAACAAACACAACCCCGGTATTTATTCAGTACAGTGACTAAATTAACAAAAATAAAGCATCAGCAGGTGCTAATATGCCCCAAGAGTATAGCTGCAATGAGTTCATGAATTTCTTTACTTCTAAGATTGATACCATCAGAGATAAAATTGTAACTATGCAGCCGTCAACTACAGTTTCACATCAGATAATGAGCTTTAGATCCCCTAAGGAAAAATTACACTCTTTCTCTATTATAGGAGAAGAAGACTTGTACAAACTTGTTAAATCATCTAAACCAGCAACATGTATGTTAGACCCTATTCCATCTAAACTATTAAAAGATCTGCTTCCAGAAGTCATAGATCCTATTTTGAACATTATTAATTCATCATTGTCATTAGGATATGTTCCCAAAACCTTTAAACTGGCTGTAGTTAAACCTCTCATTAAGAAACCACATCTTGATCCCAAAGACTTAGTAAATTACAGACCAATCTCTAATCTCCCTTTTCTGTCAAAGATACTAGAAAAGGTAGTATCCTCACAACTGTATTCCTTTTTAGAAAAAATGGTGTCTGTGAGGATTTCCAATCAGGTTTTAGACCGTACCATAGTACTGAGACTGCTCTCATTAGAGTTACTAATGACCTGCTTCTATCATCTGATCGTGGTTTTATCTCGTTATTAGTGCTATTAGATCTTAGCGCAGCATTCGATACTATCGATCACAACATTCTCTTGGATAGACTAGAAAACTATGTTGGCATTAGAGGAAGCGCCTTAGCATGGTTTACATCATATCTATCTGACCGCTATCAGTTTGTGGCATTAAATGAGGAGGTATCATATCGATCAAAAGTGAAATATGGAGTTCCTCAAGGCTCAGTGCTAGGACCGTTACTTTTCAACCTTTACATGTTACCTCTGGGAGATATTATCAGGAGTCATGGTGTTAGCTTTCACTGCTATGCTGATGATACTCAGCTCTATATTTCAGCGCAGCCTGGTGATACACACCAAATTGAGAATCTAACAGAATGCATAGTCGATATAAAAGCTGGATGATGAGTAACTTCTTAATGTTAAATTCTGAAAAAACAGAGGTGCTAATAATTGGACCTAAAAACCCACATATAATAATCTAGAACACAGCCTATCACTTGATGGCTGCTCTGTTAATTCTTCATCATCAGTTAGGAACCTAGGTGTGCTGTTTGACCGCAATCTTTCCTTTGAAAATCATGTTTCTAGCATCTGTAAAACTGCGTTTTTCCATCTTAAAAATATATCTAAATTACGACCTATGCTTTCAACCTCTAATGCAGAAATATTAATTCATGCGTTTATGACCTCAAGGTTAGATTATTGCAATGCTTTATTGGGTGGTTGTTCTGCACGCTTAATAAACAAACTTCAGCTAGTCCAAAACGCAGCAGCCAGAGTCCTTACTAGAACTAGGAAGTATGATCATATTAGCCCAGTTCTGTCAACACTGCACTGGCTCCCTATCAAACATCGAATAGATTTTAAAATCCTATTAATTACCTATAAAGCCCTGAATGGTTTAGCTCCTCAATACTTGAGCGAGCTCTTATCACATTATAGTCCTGCACGTCCGCTGCGTTCTCAAAACTCTGGCCATTTGATAATACCTAGAATATCAAAATCAACTGCGGGCGGCAGATCATTTTCCTATCTAGCACCTAAACTCTGGAACAATCTCCTAACTCTGTTCGGGAAGCAGACACACTCTGCCAGTTTAAATCTAGATTAAAGACACATCTTTTAACTTAGCCTACACATAACACACCAACACACCTTTTATTATTCAAATCCGTTAAAGGATTTTTAGGCTGCATTACTTAGATTTGCTGGAACCGGGAACACTACTCCTAAAATACGATGTACTTGTGACATCGTAAAAAGAATAGCATCTACGCTAATATTAGTCCTGTTTCTTTCTCAATCTGTTTTCACAGTTTGTATCCAGACTAGATGGTGGATCAGCACCCAGAGATTATGTTCATCAGAGACCAGAAAACCTAGATGCGCCCGTCGACAGATCACCAGATCCTGATGCACACACACACACGCACACACTAAGTCATTTACACTATCTGACACAGCTGCGTTTAAAATTGAACTGGAGGTTAAGTGCTGGGCGTCCGGTCAGAGGAGAACTGACCCCAACTGAGTCTGGTTTCTCCCAAGGTTTTTTTTCTCCATTCTATATGCATGGGGTTTTGTTTCCTTGCCGCTGTCGCCTCTGGCTTGCTTGGTTGGGGACACTTAACTTCTAGTGACTATCGTTGAATTGACTACAGAGACCGTCTCTGCATTTAATAAGAAATTGGTCACTCTCGTCACTATATATCCCTGTCATTATACTGTACAGTGCTTTGATGCAACCTGTGTTGTTAAAAGCGCTATATAAATAAAAATGATTGATTGAAATGATTGATATTCAGTAAAGGCCTGGGACCAGAAACTCAACCCATTACTATAACACTTTTATGGGCATGATCTTGGCAGGGTTAAGCGTGACTTGTCGTAGGCTTTCTTACTCAACAATGGTAACCCTGGAAGAAACTTTTAAGCATTCAAAGCCTACGTCCAGACATCCAAGCACACAGACTAACCCCTTAACAGTAACACATTACTGGGTATGATTTTATTCAGTAAAGGCCTGGGCCAACAGACTCACCACAAACTATAAAACTTTTATGGGAATTATCATGGCAGGGTTAAGTGTGACCTCTTGTAGGCTTTCCCATTCGACCATGGTAACTCTGGAAGAAATTTTTAAGCGTTCAAAACCTACGTCCAGACATCCAGTCGATATTGGCTGGTTTAAGTGCGACTTCTCGGACGTTAATCCACTCGACCATGGTAACCCTGGAACAAATGTTTGAGCGTTCAAAACCTACGTCCAGACATCCAGGCTCACAGACTAACCCCATAACAGTAACACATTCCTGGGTATGATTTTATTCAGTAAAGACCATGTATTACAGTTTTCTTTAAGGCCTGGGCCCACAGACTCACTCCACTACTATGACACTTTCAAGGGCATGATCTTGGCCGTGTTAAGTGTGACTTCTCGTAGGTTTTCCCACTCGACCATGGTAACCCTGGAACAAATATTGAAGCGTTCAAAACCTAAATCCAGACATCCAGGCTCACAGACTAACCCCATAACAGTAACACATTACTGGGCATGATTTTATTCAGTAAAGGCCTGGGATCTCAGACTCACCCTATTACTAAAACAGGTATGATCTTGGCCGGGTTAAGTGTGACTTCTCGTAGGCTTTCTTACTCGACCATGGTAACCCTGGAAGAAACTTTTGAGCATTCAAAACCTACGTCCAGACATCCAAGCACACAGACTAACCCCTTAACAATAAGACATTACTGGGCATGATTTTATTCAGTAAAGGCCTGGGCCCACAGACTCACTCCATTACTATAACACTATTATGGGCATGATCTTGGCCGGGTTAAGTGTGACTTCTCGTAGGCTTCCCCACTCGACCATGGTAACCCTTGAAGAAATTTTTAATCGTTCAAAACCTAAATCCAGACATCCAGGCTCACAGACTAACCCAATAACAGCAACACATTACTGGGTATGATTTTATTCAGTAAAGGCCTGGGCCCACAAACTCACCCCATTATTACAACACTATTATGAGCATGATCTTGGCCGGGTTAAGTGTGACTTCTCGTAGGCTTTCTTACTCGACCATGGTAACCCTGGAAAAACTTTTAAGCGTTCAAAACCTACGTCCAGACATTCAGTCGATATTGGCTGGTTTAAGTGCGACTTCTCGGACGCAAATCCACTCGACCATGGTAACCCTGGAACAAATATTGAAGCGTTCAAATTGTAAATCCAGACATCCAGGCTCACAGACTAACCCCATAACAGGAACACATTACTGGGCATGATTTTATTCACTAAAGGCCCTGTATTATAGCTTTCTTTAAAGCCTGGACCCACAGACTCACCCCATTACTTTAACACTATCATGGGCATGATCTTGGCCGGGTTAAGTGTGACTTCTCGTAGGTTTTCCCACTCGACCATGGTAACACTGGAACAAATATTTGAGCGTTCAAAACCTACGTCCAGACATCCAGGATCACAGATTAATCCCATAACAGTAACATATTACTGGGCATGATTTTATTTAGTAAAGACATGGGCCAACAAACTCACCCCATTATTACAACACTATTATGGGCATGATCTTGGTCGACTTAAGTGTGACTTCTCGTAGGCTTTCCCACTCGACCATGGTAACCCTGGAACAAATATTTGAGCGTTCAAAACCTACGTCCAGACATCCAGGCTCACAGATTAACCCCATAACAGCTACACATTACTGCGTATGACTTTATTCAGTAAAGGCCTGGGACCAGAAACTCAACCCATTACTATAACACTTTTATGGGCATGATCTTGGCAGGGTTAAGCGTGACTTGTCGTAGGCATTCTTACCCAACAATGGTAACCCTGGAAGAAACTTTTAAGCATTCAAAGCCTACGTCCAGACATCCAAGCACACAGACTAACCCCTTAACAATAACACATTACTGGGCATGATTTTATTCAGTAAAGGCCTGGGCCAACAGTCTCACCCCATTACTATAAAACTTTTATGGGAATGATCTTGGCCGGGTTAAGTGTGACTTCTCGTAAGCTTTCCCACTCGACCATAATAACCCTGGAAGAAACTTTTAAGCGTTCAAAACCTACGTCCAGACATCCAGGCAATATTGGCCGGTTTAAGTGCGACTTCTCGGAGGCTAATCCACTCGACCATGGTAACCCTGGAACAAATGTTTGAGCATTCAAAACCTACGTCCAGACATCCAGGCTCACAGACTAACCCCATAACAGTTACACATTACTGGGCATGAATTTACTCAGTAAAGGCCTGGGCCCACAAACTCACCCCATTACTACAAAACTTTTATGGGTATGATCTTGGCAGGGTTAAGCGTGACTTCTCATAGGCTTTCCCACTCGACCATGGTAACCCTGGAAGAAATTTTTAAGCGTTCAAAACCTAAGTCCAGACATCTAGGCGCTTCATCCAGGCGATATTGGCCGGTTTAAGTGCAACCTCTCAGACGCTAATGCACTCGACCATGGTAACCCTGGAAAAAAATATTGAAGCGTTCAAAACGTAAATCCAGACATCCAGGCTCACAGACTAACCCCATAACAGGAACACATTACTGGGCATGATTTTATTCAGTAAAGGCCTGGGCTCTCAGACTCACCTTATTACTAAAACAGGTGTGATCTTGGCCGGGTTAAGTGTGACTTATCGTAGGCTTTCTTACTCGACCATGGTAACCCTGGAAGAAACTTTTGAGCATTCAAAACCTACGTCCAGACATCCAAGCACACAGACTAACCCCTAACAATAACACATTACTGGGCATGATTTTATTCAGTAAAGGCCTGGGCCCACAGACTCACTCCATTACTATAACACTATTAGGGGCATGATCTTGGTCGACTTAAGAGTGACTTCTCGTAGGCTTTCCCACTCGACCATGGTAACCCTGGAACAAATATTTTAGCGTTCAAAACCTACGTCCAGACATCCAGGCTCACAGATTAACCCCATAACAGCTACACATTACTGCGTATGACTTTATTCAGTAAAGGCCTGGGACCAGAAACTCAACCCATTACTATAACACTTTTATGGGCATGATCTTGGTTGGGTTAAGCGTGACTTGTCGTAGGCTTTCTTACTCAACAATGGTAACCCTGGAAGAAACTTTTAAGCATTCAAAGCCTACGTCCAGACATCCAAGCTCACAGACTAACCCCTTAACAGTAACACATTACTGGGCATGATTTTATTCAGTAAAGGCCTGTCCAACAGTCTCACCCCATTACTATAAAACTTTTATGGGAATGATCTTGGCCGGGTTAAGTGTGACCTCTCGTAGGCTTTCCCACTCGACCATGGTAACCCTGGAACAAATATTTGAGCGTTCAAAACCTACGTCCAGACATCCA
Organism: Puntigrus tetrazona; assembly: GCF_018831695.1. Lineage (NCBI taxonomy): Eukaryota > Metazoa > Chordata > Actinopteri > Cypriniformes > Cyprinidae > Puntigrus > Puntigrus tetrazona. The sequence continues at coordinate 95,999 of NW_025048662.1, forward strand.
GGATCACAGATTAATCCCATAACAGTAACATATTACTGGGCATGATTTTATTTAGTAAAGACATGGGCCAACAAACTCACCCCATTATTACAACACTATTATGGGCATGATCTTGGTTGACTTAAGTGTGACTTCTCGTAGGCTTTCCCACTCAACCATGGTAACCCTGGAACAAATATTTGAGCGTTCAAAACCTACGTCCAGACATCCAGGCTCACAGACTAAGCCAATAACAGTAACACATTACTGGGTATGATTTTATTCAGTAAAGGCCTGGGCCCACAAACTCACCCCATTATTACAACACTATTATGGGCATGATCTTGGCGGGTTAAGTGTGACTTCTCGTAGGCTTTCTTACTCGACCATGGTAACCCTGGAAAAACTTTTAAGCGTTCAAAACCTACGTCTAGACATCCAGTCGATATTGGCTGGTTTAAGTGCGACTTCTCGGACGTTAATCCACTCGACCATGGTAACACTGGAACAAATATTTGAGCGTTCAAAACCTACGTCCAGACATCCATGATCACAGATTAATCCCATAACAGTAACATATTACTGGGCATGTTTTTATTAAGTAAAGACATGGGCCAACAAACTCACCCCATTATTACAACACTATTATGGGCATGATCTTGGCCGGGTTAAGTGTGACTTCTCGTAGGCTTTCTTACTCGACCATGGTAACCCTGGAAAAACTTTTAAGCGTTCAAAACCTACGTCCAGACATCCAGGCGATATTGGCCGGTTTAAGTGCGACTTCTCGGACGCTAATCCACTCGACCATGGTAAACCTGGAACAAATGTTTGAGCGTTCAAAACCTACGTCCAGACATCCAGGCTCACAGACTAACCCCATAACAGTAACACATTACTGGGTATGATTTTATTCAGTAAAGACCATGTATTACAGTTTTCTTTAAGGCCTGGGCCCACAAACTCACCCCATTACTATGACACTTTCATGGGCATGATCTTGGCCGGGTTAAGTGTGACTTCTCGTAGGTTTTCCCACTCGACCATGGTAACCCTGGAACAAATATTGAAGCGTTCAAAACCTAAATCCAGACATCCAGGCTCACAGACTAACCCCATAACAGTAACACATTACTGGGCATGATTTTATTCAGTAAAGGCCTGGGCCAACAGACTCACCACAAACTATAAAACTTTTATGGGAATTATCATGGCGGGTTAAGTGTGACCTCTCGTAGGCTTTCCCACTCGACCATGGTAACCCTGGAAGAAATTTTTAAGCGTTCAAAACCTACGTCCTGACATCCAGGCAATATTGGGCGGTTTAAGTGCGACTTCTCGGAGGCTAATCCACTCAACCATGGTAACCTTGGAACAAACGTTTGAGCATTCAAAAACTAAGTTCAAACATCCAGGTTGACAGACTAACCCCATAATAGTTACACATTACTGGGCATGAATTTACTCAGTAAAGGCCTGGGCCCACAAACTCACCCCATTACTACAAAACTGTTATGGGTAAGATCTTGGCAGGGTTAAGCGTGACTTCTCGTAGGCTTTCCCACTCGACCATGGTAACCCTGGAAGAAATTTTTAAGCGTTCAAAACCTAAGTCCAGACATCTAGGCGCTTCATCCAGGCGATATTGGCCGGTTTAAGTGCAACCTCTCGGACGCTAATCCACTCGACCATGGTAACCCTGGAACAAATATTGAAGCGTTCAAAACGTAAATCCAGACATCCAGGCTCACAGACTAACCCCATAACAGTAACACATTACTGGGCATGATTTTATTCAGTAAAGGCCTGGGCCTACAGACTCACCCCATTACTATAACAGGCGTGATCTTGGCTGGGTTAAGTGTGACTTCTCGTACACTTTCCCACTCGACCATGTTAACCCTGGAAGAAATTTTTAAACGTTTAAAACCTAAATCCAGACATCCAGGCTCACAGACTAACCCAATCACTGTAACACATTACTGGGCATGATTTTATTCAGTAAAGGCCTGGGCCCACAAACACACCCCATTATTACAACACTATTATGGGCATGATCTTGGCCGGATTAAGTGTGACTTCTCGTAGGTTTTCCCACTCGACCATGGTAACCCTGGAACAAATATTGAAGCGTTCAAAACGTAAATCCAGACATCCAGGCTCACAGACTAACCCCATAACAGGAACACATTACTGGGCATGATTTTATTCAGTAAAGGCCATGGTAACCCTGGAAAAACTTTTAAGCGTTCAAAACCTACGTCCAGACATCCAGTCGATATTGGCTGGTTTAAGTGCGACTTCTCGGACGTTAATCCACTCGACCATGGTAACCCTGGAACAAATGTTTGAGCATTCAAAACCTACGTCCAGACATCCAGGCTCACAGACTAACCCCATAACAGTAACACATTACTGGGTATGATTTTATTCAGTAAAGGCCTGGGCCAACAGACTCACCACAAACTATAAAACTTTTATGGGAATTATCATGGCCGGGTTAAGTGTGACCTCTCGTAGGCTTTCCCACTCGAACATAATAACCCTGGAAGAAACTTTTAAGCGTTCAAAACCTACGTCCAGACATCCAGGCAATATTGGCCGGTTTAAGTGCGACTTCTCGGAGGCTAATCCACTCGACCATGGTAACCCTGGAAAAAATGTTTGAGCATTCAAAACCTAAGTCCAAATATCCAGGTTCACAGACTAACCCCATAACAGTTACACATTACTGGGCATGAATTTACTGGGCCTGGGCCCACAAACTCACCCCATTACTACAAAACTTTTATGGGTATGATCTTGGCAGGGTTAAGCGTGACTTCTCGTAGGCTTTCCCACTCGACCATGGTAACCCTGGAAGAAATTTTTAAGCGTTCAAAACCTTAGTCCAGACATCTAGGCGCTTCATCCAGGCGATATTGGCCGGTTTAAGTGCAACCTCTCGGACGCTAATGCACTCGACCATAGTAACCCTGGAACAAATATTGAAGCGTTCAAAACGTAAATCCAGACATCCAGGCTCACAGACTAACCCCATAACAGGAACACATTACTGGGCATGATTTTATTCAGTAAAGGCCTGGGCTCTCAGACTCACCCTATTACTAAAACAGGTGTGATCTTGGCCGGTTAAGTGTGACTTCTCGTAGGCTTTCTTACTCGACCATGGTAACCCTGGAAGAAACTTTTGAGCATTCAAAACCTACGTCCAGACATCCAAGCACACAGACTAACCCCTAACAATAACACATTACTGGGCATGATTTTATTCAGTAAAGGCCTGGGCCCACAGACTCACTCCATTACTATAACACTATTATGGGCATGATCTTGGTCGACTTAAGTGTGACTTCTCGTAGGCTTTCCCACTTGACCATGGTAACCCTGGAAGAAGATTTTAAGCGTTCAAAACCTACGTCCAGAAATCCAGGCGATATTGGCCGGTTTAAGTGCGACTTCTCGGACGCTAATCCACTCGACCATGGTAACCCTGGAACAAATGTTTGAGCGTTCAAAACCTACGTCCAGACATCCAGGCTCTCAGACTAACCCCATAACAGTAACACATTACTGGGTATGATTTTATTCAGTAAAGACCATGTATTACAGTTTTCTTTAAGGCCTGGGCCCACAAACTCACCCCATTACTATGACACTTTCATGGGCATGATCTTGGCCGGGTTAAGTGTGACTTCTCGTAGGTTTTCCCCACTCGACCATGGTAACCCTGGAACAAATATTGAAGCGTTCAAAACCTAAATCCAGACATCCAGGCTCACAGACTAACCCCATAACAGTAACACATTACTGGGCATGATTTTATTCAGTAAAGGGCTGGCCTCTCAGATTCACCCTATTACTAAAACAGGTGTGATCTTGGCCGAGTTAAGTGTGACTTCTCGTAGGCTTTCTTACTCGACCATGGTAACCCTGGAAGAAACTTTTGAGCATTCAAAACCTACGTCCAGACATCCAAGCACACAGACTAACCCCTTAACAATAAGACATTACTTGGCATGATTTTATTCAGTAAAGGCCTGGGCCCACAGACTCACTCCATTACTATAACACTATTATGGGCATGATCTTGGCCGGGTTAAGTGTGACTTCTCGTAGGCTTCCCCACTCGACCATGGTAACCCTTGAAGAAATTTTTAAGCGTTCAAAACCTAAATCCAGACATCCAGGCTCACAGACTAACCCAATAACAGTAACACATTACTGGAAATGATTTTATTCAGTAAAGGCCTGGGCCCACAAACTCACCCCATTATTACAACACTATTATGGGCATGATCTTGGCCGGGTTAAGTGTGACTTCTCGTAGGCTTTCTTACTCGACCATGGTAACCCTGGAACAAATATTGAAGCGTTCAAAACCTAAATCCAGACATCCAGGCTCACAGACTAACACCATAACAGTAACACATTACTGGGCATGATTTTATTCAGTAAAGGCCTGGGCCCACAAACTCACCCCATTATTACAACACTATTATGGGCATGATCTTGGCCGGGTTAAGTGTGACTTCTCGTAGGCTTTCCCACTCGACCATGGTAACCCTGGAACAAATATTGAAGCGTTCAAAACCTAAATCCAGACATCCAGGCTCACAGACTAACCCCATAACAGTAACACATTACTGGGCATGATTTTATTCAGTAAAGGCCTGGGCTCTCAGACTCACCCAATTACTAAAACAGGTGTGATCTTGGCCGGGTTAAGTGTGACTTCTCGTAGGCTTTCTTACTCGACCATGGTAACCCTGGAAGAAACTTTTGAGCACTCAAAACCTACGCCCAGACATCCAAGCACACAGACTAACCCCTTAACAATAACACATTACTGGGCATGATTTTATTCAGTAAAGGCCTGGGCCCACAAACTCACCCCATTATTACAACACTATTATGGGCATGATCTTGGCCGGATTAAGTGTGACTTCTCGTAGGCTTTCTTACTCGACCATGGTAACCCTGGAAAAACTTTTAAGCGTTCAAAACCTACGTCCAGACATCCAGTCGATATTGGCTGGTTTAAGTGCGACTTCTCGGACGTTAAACCACTCGACCATGGAAACCCTGGAACAAATGTTTGAGCATTCAAAACCTACGTCCAGACATCCAGGATCACAGATTAATCCCATAACAGTAACATATTACTGGGCATGATTTTATTTAGTAAAGACATGGGCCAACAAACTCACCCCATTATTACAACACTATTATGGGCATGAGCTTGGTTGACTTAAGTGTGACTTCTCGTAGGCTTTCCCACTCGACCATGGTAACCCTGGTACAAACATTTGAGCTTTCAAAACCTACGTGAAGACATCCAGGCTCACAGATTAACCCCATAACAGCTACACATTACTGCGTATGACTTCATTCAGTAAGGGCCTGGGACCAGAAACTCAACCCATTACTATAACACTTTTATGGGCATGATCTTGGCAGGGTTAAGCGTGACTTGTCGTAGGCTTTCTTACTCAACAATGGTAACCCTGAAAGAAACTTTTAGGCATTCAAAGCCTACGTCCAGACATCCAAGCACACAGACTAACCCCTTAACAGTAACACATTACTGGGCATGATTTTATTCAGTAAAGGCCTGGGCCAACAGTCTCACCCCATTACTATAAAACTTTTATGGGAATGATCTTGGCCGGGTTAAGTGTGACTTCTCGTAGGCTTTCCCACTCGACCATGGTAACCCTGGAAGAAATTTTTAAGCGTTCAAAACGTAAATCCAGACATCCAGGCTCACAGACTAACCCCATAACAGGAACACATTACTGGGCATGATTTTATTCACTAAAGACCCTGTATTATAGCTTTCTTTAAAGCCTGGACCCACAGACTCACCCCATTACTATAAAACTTTCATGGGCATTATCTTGGCCGGGTTAAGTGTGACTTCTCGTAGGTTTTCCCACTCGACCATGGTAACACTGGAACAAATATTTGAGCGTTCAAAACCTACGTCCAGACATCCAGGATCACAGATTAATCCCATAACAGTAACATATTGCTGGGCATGATTTTATTTAGTAAAGACATGGGCCAACAAACTCACCCCATTATTACAACACTATTTTGGGCATGATCTTGGTCGACTTAAGTGTGACTTCTCGTAGGCTTTACCACTCGACCATGGTAACCCTGGAACAAATATTTCAGCGTTCAAAACCTACGTCCAGACATCCAGGCTCACAGATTAACCCCATAACAGCTACACATTACTGCGTATGACTTTATTCAGTAAAGGCCTGGGACCAGAAACTCAACCCATTACTATAACACTTTTATGGGCATGATCTTGGCCGGGTTAAGTGTGACTTCTCGTAGGCTTTCCCACTTGACCATGGTAACCCTGGAAGAAGTTTTTAAGCGTTCAAAACCTACGTCCAGACATCCAGGCGATATTGGCCGGTTTAAGTGCGACTTCTCGGACGCTAATCCACTCGACCATGGTAACCCTGGAACAAATGTTTGAGCGTTCAAAACATACGTCCAGACATCCAGGCTCACAGACTAACCCCATAACAGTAACACATTACTGGGTATGATTTTATTCAGTAAAGACCATGTATTACAGTTTTCTTTAAGGCCTGGGCCCACAAACTCACCCCATTACTATGACACTTTCATGGGCATGATCTTGGCGGGTTAAGTGTGACTTCTCGTGAGTTTTCCCACTCGACCATGGTAACCCTGGAACAAATATTGAAGCGTTCAAAACCTAAATCCAGATATCCAGGCTCACAGACTAACCCCATAACAGTAACACATTACTGGGCATGATTTTATTCAGTAAAGGGCTGGCCTCTCAGACTCACCCTATTACTAAAACAGGTGTGATCTTGGCGGGTTAAATGTGGCTTCTCGTAGGTTTTCTTACTCGACCATGGTAACCATGGAAGAAACTTTTGAGCATTCAAAACCTACATCCAGACATCCAAGCACACAGACTAACAACTTAACAATAACACATTACTGGGCATGATTTTATTCAATAAAGGCCTGGGCCCACACACTCACTCCATTACTATAACACTATTATAGGCATGATCTTGGCCGGGTTAAGTGTGACTTCTCGTAGGCTTCCCCACTCGACCATGGTAACCCTTGAAGAAATTTTTAAGCGTTCAAAACCTAAATCCAGACATCCAGTCGATATTGGCTGGTTTAAGTGCGACTTCTCGGACGTTAATCCACTCGACCATGGTAACCCTGGAACAAATGTTTGAGCATTCAAAACCTACGTCCAGACATCCAGGCTCACAGACTAACCCCATAACAGTAACACATTACTGGGTATGATTTTATTTAGTAAAGGCCTGGGCCAATAGACTCACCACAAACTATAAAACTTTTATGGGAATTATCATGGCCAGGTTAAGTGTGACCTCTCGTAGGCTTTCCCACTCGACCATGGTAACCCTGGAAGAAATTTTTAAGCGTTCAAAACCCTACGTCCTGACATCCAGGCAAAATTGGCCGGTTTAAGTGCGACTTCTCGGAGGCTAATCCACTCGACCATGGTAACCCTGGAACAAATGTTTGAGCATTCAAAAACTAAGTCCAAACATCCAGGTTCACAGACTAACCCCATAACAGTTACACATTACTGGGCATGAATTTACTCAGTAAAGGCCTGGGCCCACAAACTCACCCCATTACTACAAAACTGTTATGGGTAAGATCTTGGCAGGGTTAAGCGTGACTTCTCGTAGGCTTTCCCACTCGACCATGGTAACCCTGGAAGAAATTTTTAATCGTTCAAAACCTAAGTCCAGACATCTAGGCGCTTCATCCAGGCGATATTGGCGGTTTAAGTGCAACCTCTTGGACGCTAATCCACTCGACCATGGTAACCCTGGAACAAATATTGAAGCGTTCAAAACGTAAATCCAGACATCCAGGCTCACAGACTAACCCCATAACAGGAACACATTACTGGGCATGATTTTATTCACTAAAGGCCCTGTATTATAGCTTTCTTTAAAGCCTGGACCCACAGACTCACCCCATTACTATAACACTTTCATGGGCATGATCTTGGCGGGTTAAGTGTGACTTCTCGTAGGTTTTCCCACTCGACCATGGTAACATTGGAACAAATATTTGAGCGTTCAAAACCTACGTCCAGACATCCAGGATCACAGATTAATCCCATAACAGTAACATATTACTGGGCATGATTTTATTTAGTAAAGACATGGGCCAACAAACTCACCCCATTATTACAACACTATTATGGGCATAATCTTGGTCGACTTAAGTGTGACTTCTCGTAGGCTTTCCCACTCGACCATGGTAACCCTGGAACAAATATTTGAGCGTTCAAAACCTACGTCCAGACATCCAGGCTCAAAGATTAACCCCATAACAGCTACACATTACTGCGTATGACTTTATTCAGTAAAGGCCTGGGACCAGAAACTCAACCCATTACTATAACACTTTTATGGGCATGGTCTTGGCAGGGTTAAGCGTGACTTCTCGTAAGCTTTCTTACTCGACAATGGTAACCCTGGAAGAAACTTTTAAGCATTCAAAGCCTACGTCCAGACATCCAAGCACACAGACTAACCCTTTAACAGTAACACATTACTTGGATTGATTTTATTCAGTAAAGGCCTGGGCCAACAGACTCACCCCATTACTATAAAACTTTTATGGGAATGATCTTGGCCGGGTAAAGTGTGACTTCTCGTAGGCTTTCCCACTCGACCATGGTAACCCTGGAACAAATGTTTGAGCATTCAAAACCTACGTCCAGACATCCAGGATCACAGATTAATCCCATAACAGTAACATATTACTGGGCATGATTTTATTTAGTAAAGGCCTGAGCCCACAGACTCAGCCCATTACTATAACAATATTATTGGTATGATCTTGGCCGGGTTAAGTGTGACTTCTCGTATGCTTTCCCACTCGACCATGGTAACCCTGGAAGAAATATTGAAGCATTCAAAACCTAAATCCAGACTTCCAAGTTCACAGACTAACCCCACAACAATTACACATTACTGGGCATGATTTTACTCAGTAAAGGCCCTGTATTACAGTTTTCTTTAAGGCCTGGGCCCACAAACTCAACCCATTACTATAACACTTTTATGGGCATGATCTTGGCAGGGTTAAGCATGACTTGTCGTAGGCTTTCCCACTCAACCATGGTAACCCTGGAACAAATATTGAAGCATTCAAAACCTAAATCCAGACATCCAGGCACACAGACTAACCCCATAACAGTAACACATTACTGGGCATGATTTTATTCAGTAAAGGCCTGGGCCTACAGACTCACCCCATTACTATAACAGGCGTGATCTTGGCTGGGTTAAGTGTGACTTCTCGTAGGCTTTCCCACTCGACCATGGTAACCCTGGAAGAAATTTTTAAACGTTTAAAACCTAAATCCAGACATCCAGGCTCACAGACTAACCCAATCACAGTAACACATTACTGGGCATGATTTTATTCAGTAAAGGCTTGGGCCCACAAACACACCCCATTATTACAACACTATTATGGGCATGATCTTGGCCGGGTTAAGTGTGACTTCTGACTTCTCGTAGGTTTTCCCACTCGACCATGGTAACCCTGGAACAAATATTGAAGCGTTCAAAACCTAAATCCAGACATTCAGGCTCACAGACTAACCCCATAACAGTAAAACATTACTGGGCATGATTTTATTCAGTAAAGTCCTGGGCTCTCAGACTCACCCTATTACTAAAACAGGTGTGATCTTGGCCGGGTTAAGTGTGACTTCTCGTAGGCTTTCTTACTCGACCATGGTAACCTGGAAGAAACTTCTGGAAGAAACTTCTAAGCATTCAAAACCTACGTCCAGACATCCAAGCACACAGACTAACCCCTTAACAATAACACATTACTGGGCATGATTTTATTCAGTAAAGGCCTGGGCCCACAGACTCACTCAATTACTATAACACTTTTATGGGCATGGTCTTGGCAGGGTTAAGCGTGACTTCTCGTAAGCTTTCTTACTCGACAATGGTAACCCTGGAAGAAACTTTTAAGCATTCAAAGCCTACGTCCAGACATCCAAGCACACAGACTAACCCTTTAACAGTAACACATTACTTGGATTGATTTTATTCAGTAAAGGCCTGGGCCAACAGACTCACCCCATTACTATAAAACTTTTATGGGAATGATCTTGGCCGGGTTAAGTGTGACTTCTCGTAGGCTTTCCCACTCGACCATGGTAACCCTGGAACAAATGTTTGAGCATTCAAAACCTACGTCCAGACATCCAGGATCACAGATTAATCCCATAACAGTAACATATTACTGGGCATGATTTTATTTAGTAAAGGCCTGAGCCCACAGGCTCAGCCCATTACTATAACAATATTATTGGTATGATCTTGGCCGGGTTAAGTGTGACTTCTCGTATGCTTTCCCACTCGACCATGGTAACCCTGGAAGAAATATTGAAGCATTCAAAACCTAAATCCAGACATCCAGGCACACAGACTAACCCCATAACAGTAACACATTACTGGGCATGATTTTATTCAGTAAAGGCCTGGGCCTACAGACTCACCCCATTACTATAACAGGCGTGATCTTGGCTGGGTTAAGTGTGACTTCTCGTAGGCTTTCCCACTCGACCATGGTAACCCTGGAAGAAATTTTTAAACGTTTAAAACCTAAATCCAGACATCCAGGCACACAGACTAACCCCATAACAGTAACACATTACTGGGCATGATTTTATTCAGTAAAGGCCTGGGCCTACAGACTCACCCCATTACTATAACAGGCGTGATCTTGGCTGGGTTAAGTGTGACTTCTCGTAGGCTTTCCCACTCGACCATGGTAACCCTGGAAGAAATTTTTAAACGTTTAAAACCTAAATCCAGACATCCAGGCTCACAGACTAACCCAATCACAGTAACACATTACTGGGCATGATTTTATTCAGTAAAGGCCTGGGCCCACAAACACACCCCATTATTACAACACTATTATGGGCATGATCTTGGCCGGGTTAAGTGTGACTTCTCGTAGGTTTTCCCACTCGACCATGGTAACCCTGGAACAAATATTTGAGCGTTCAAAACCTAAATCCAGACATTCAGGCTCACAGACTAACCCCATTACAGTAAAACATTACTGGGCATGATTTTATTCAGTAAAGTCCTGGGCTCTCAGACTCACCCTATTACTAAAACAGGTGTGATCTTGGCCGGGTTAAGTGTGACTTCTCGTAGGCTTTCTTACTCGACCATGGTAACCTGGAAGAAACTTCTGGAAGAAACTTCTAAGCATTCAAAACCTACGTCCAGACATCCAAGCACACAGACTAACCCCTTAACAATAACACATTACTGGGCATGATTTTATTCAGTAAAGGCCTGGGCCCACAGACTCACTCAATTACTATAACACTATTATGGGCATGATCTTGGCCGGGTTAAGTGTGACTTCTCGTAGGCTTCCCCAATTGACCATGGTAACCCTGGAAAAACTTTTAAGCGTTCAAAACCTACGTCCAGACATCCAGTCGATATTGGCTGGTTTAAGTGCGACTTCTCGGACGTTAATCCACTCGACCATGGTAACCCTGGAACAAATGTTTGAGCATTCAAAACCTACGTCCAGACATCCAGGATCACAGATTAATCCCATAACAGTAACACATTACTGGGCATGATTTTATTTAGTAAAGACATGGGCCAACAAACTCACCCCATTATTACAACACTATTATGGGCATGATCTTGGTTGACTTAAGTGTGACTTCTCGTAGGCTTTCCCACTCGACCATGGTAACCCTGGAACAAATATTTGAGCGTTCTAAACCTACGTGCAGACATCCAGGCTCACAGATTAACCCCATAACAGCTACACATTACTGCGTACGACTTTATCCAGTAAAGGCCTGGGACCAGAAACTCAACCCATTACTATAACACTTTTATGTGCATGATCTTGGCAGGGTTAAGCGTGACTTGTCGTAGGCTTTCTTACTCAACAATGGTAACCCTGGAAGAAACTTTTGAGCATTCAAAGCCTACGTCCAGACATCCAAGCACACAGACCAACCCCTTAACAGTAACAAATTACTGGGCATGATTTTATTCAGTAAAGGCCTGGGCCAACAGTCTAACCCCATTACTATAAAACTTTTATGGGAATGATCTTGGCCGGGTTAAGTGTGACTTCTCGTAGGCTTTCCCACTTGACCATGGTAACCCTGGAACAATTGTTTGAGCGTTCAGAACCTACGTCCAGACATCCAGGCTCACAGACTAACCCCAAAACAGTAACACATTACTGGGTATGATTTTATTCAGTAAAGACCATGTATTACAGTTTTCTTTAAGGCCTGGGCCCACAAACTCACCCCATTACTATGACACTTTCATGGGCATGATCTTGGCCGGGTTAAGTGTGACTTCTCGTAGGTTTTCCCACTCGACCATGGTAACCCTGGAACAAATATTGAAGCGTTCAAAACCTAAATCCAGACATCCAGGCTCACAGACTAACCCCATAACAGTAACACATTACTGTGCATGATTTTATTCAGTAAAGGCCTGGGCCCACAAACTCACCCCATTATTACAATACTATTATGGGCATGATCTTGGCCGGGTTAAGTGTGACTTCTCGTAGGCTTTCTTACTCGACCATGGTAACCCTGGAAAAAACTTTTAAGCGTTCAAAACCTACGTCCAGACATCCAGTCAATATTGGCTGGTTTAAGTGCGACTTCTCGGACGTTAATCCACTCGACCATGGTAACCCTGGAACAAATGTTTGAGCATTCAAAACCTACGTCCAGACATCCAGGATCACAGATTAATCCCATAACAGTAACACATTACAGGGCATGATTTTATTTAGTAAAGACATGGGCCAACAAACTCACCCCATTATTACAACACTATTATGGGCATGATCTTGGTTGACTTAAGTGTGACTTCTCGTAGGCTTTCCCACTCGACCATGGTAACCCTGGAACAAATATTTGAGCGTTCAAAACCTACGTGCAGACATCCAGGCTCACAGATTAACCCCATAACAGCTACACATTACTGCGTACGACTTTATCCAGTAAAGGCCTGGGACCAGAAACTCAACCCATTACTATAACACTTTTATGTGCATGATCTTGGCAGGGTTAAGCGTGACTTGTCGTAGGCTTTCTTACTCAACAATGGTAACCCTGGAAGAAACTTTTGAGCATTCAAAGCCTACGTCCAGACATCCAAGCACACAGACCAACCCCTAACAGTAACAAATTACTGGGCATGATTTTATTCAGTAAAGGCCTGGGCCAACAGTCTAACCCCATTACTATAAAACTTTTATGGGAATGATCTTGGCCGGGTTAAGTGTGACTTCTCGTAGGCTTTCCCACTTGACCATAGTAACCCTGGAACAATTGTTTGAGCGTTCAGAACCTACGTCCAGACATCCAGGCTCACAGACTAACCCCATAACAGTAACACATTACTGGGTATGATTTTATTCAGTAAAGACCATGTATTACAGTTTTCTTTAAGGCCTGGGCCAACAAACTCACCCCATTACTATGACACTTTCAAGGGCATGATCTTGGCCGGGTTAAGTGTGACTTCTCGTAGGTTTTCCCACTCGACCATGGTAACCCTGGAACAAATATTGAAGCGTTCAAAACCTAAATCCAGACATCCAGGCTCACAGACTAACCCCATAACAGTAACACATTACTGGGCATGATTTTATTCAGTAAAGGCCTGGGCTCTCAGACTCACCCTATTACTAAAACAAGTGTGATCTTGGCCGGGTTAAGTGTGACTTCTCGTAGGCTTTCTTACTCGACCATGGTAACCCTGGAAGAAACTTTTGAGCACTCAAAACCTACGTCCAGACATCCAAGCACACAGACTAACACCTTAACAATAACACATTACTGGGCATGATTTTATTCAGTAAAGGCCTGGGCCCACAGACTCACTCCATTACTATAACACTATTATGGGCATGATCTTGGCCGGGTTAAGTGTGACTTCTCGTAGGCTTCCCCACTCGACCATGGTAACCCTTGAAGAAATTTTTAATCGTTCAAAACCTAAATCCAGACATCCAGGCTCACAGACTAACCCAATAACAGCAACACATTACTGGGTATGATTTTATTCAGTAAAGGCCTGGGCCCACAAACTCACCCCATTATTACAACACTATTATGGGCATGATCTTGGCCGGGTTAAGTATGACTTCTCGTAGGCTTTCTTACTCGACCATGGTAACCCTGGAGAAACTTTTAAGCGTTCAAAACCTACGTCCAGGCATTCAGTCGATATTGGCTGGTTTAAGTGCGACTTCTCGGACGTTAATCCACTCGACCATGGTAACCTTGGAACAAATGTTTGAGCATTCAAAACCTACGTCCAGACATCCAGGCTCACAGACTAACCCCATAACAGTAACACATTACTGGGCATGATTTTATTTAGTAAAGACATGGGCCAACAAACTCACCCCATTATTACAACACTATTATGGGCATAATCTTGGTTGACTTAAGTGTGACTTCTCGTAGGCTTTCCCACTCGACCATGGTAACCCTAGAACAAATATTTGAGCGTTCAAAACCTACGTCCAGACATCCAGGCTCACAGATTAACCCCAAAACAGCTACACATTACTGCGTATGACTTTATTCAGTCAAGGCCTGGGACCAGAAACTCAACCCTTTACTATAACACTTTTATGGGCATGATCTTGGCAGGGTTAAGCGTGACTTCTCGTAGGCTTTCCCACTTGACCATGGTAACCCTGGAAGAAGTTTTTAAGTGTTCAAAACCTACGTCCAGACATCCAGGCGATATTGGCCGGTTTAAGCGCGACTTCTCGGACGCTAATCCACTCGACCATGGTAAACCTGGAACAAATGTTTGAGCGTTCAAAACCTACGTCCAGACATCCAGGCTCACAGACTAACCCCATAACAGTAACACATTACTGGGTATGATTTTATTCAGTAAAGACCATGTATTACAGTTTTCTTTAAGGCCTGGGCCCACAAACTCACCCCATTACTATGACACTTTCATGGGCATGATCTTGGCCGGGTTAAGTGTGACTTCTCGTAGGTTTTCCCACTCGACCATGGTAACCCTGGAACAAATATTGAAGCGTTCAAAACCTAAATCCAGACATCCAGGCTCACAGACTAACCCCATAACAGTAACACATTACTGGGCATGATTTTATTCAGTAAAGGGCTGGCCTCTCAGACTCACCCTATTACTAAAACAGGTGTGATCTTGGCCGGGTTAAATGTGGCTTCTCGTAGGTTTTCTTACTCGACCATGGTAACCATGGAAGAAACTTTTGAGCATTCAAAACCTACATCCAGACATCCAAGCACACAGACTAACAACTTAACAATAACACATTACTGGGCATGATTTTATTCAGTAAAGGCCTGGGCCCACAGACTCACTCCATTACTATAACACTATTATAGGCATGATCTTGGCCGGGTTAAGTGTGACTTCTCGTAGGCTTCCCCACTCGACCATGGTAACCCTTGAAGAAATTTTTAAGCGTTCAAAACCTAAATCCAGACATCCAGGCTCACAGACTAACCCAATAACAGTAACACATTACTGGAAATGATTTTATTCAGTAAAGGCCTGGGCCCACAAACTCACCCCATTATTACAACACTATTATGGGCATGATCTTGGCCGGGTTAAGTGTGACTTCTCGTAGGCTTTCTTACTCGACCATGGTAACCCTGGAAGAAAATTTTGAGCACTCAAAACCTACGCCCAGACATCCAAGCACACAGACTAACCCCTTAACAATAACACATTACTGGGCATGATTTTATTCAGTAAAGGCCTGGGCCCACAAACTCACCCCATTATTACAACACTATTATGGGCATGATCTTGGCCGGGTTAAGTGTGACTTCTCGTAGGCTTTCTTACTCGACCATGGTAACCCTGGAAAAACTTTTAAGCGTTCAAAACCTACGTCCAGACATCCAGTCGATATTGGCTGGTTTCAGTGCGACTTCTCGGACGTTAAACCACTCGACCATGGTAACCCTGGAACAAATGTTTGAGCATTCAAAACCTACGTCCAGACATCCAGGATCACAGATTAATCCCATAACAGTAACACATTACTGGGTATGATTTTATTTAGTAAAGGCCTGGGCCAACAGACTCACCACAAACTATAAAACTTTTATGGGAATTATCATGGCCAGGTTAAGTGTGACCTCTCGTAGGCTTTCCCACTCGACCATGGTAACCCTGGAAGAAAATTTTAAGCGTTCAAAACCTATGTCCTGACATCCAGGCAAAATTGGCCGGTTTAAGTGCGACTTCTCGGAGGCTAATCCACTCGACCATGGTAACCCTGGAACAAATGTTTGAGCATTCAAAAACTAAGTCCAAACATCCAGGTTCACAGACTAACCCCATAACAGTTACACATTACTGGGCATGAATTTACTCAGTAAAGGCCTGGGCCCACAAACTCACCCCATTACTACAAAACTGTTATGGGTAAGATCTTGGCAGGGTTAAGCGTGACTTCTCGTAGGCTTTCCCACTCGACCATGGTAACCCTGGAAGAAATTTTTAAACGTTCAAAACCTAAGTCCAGACATCTAGGCGCTTCATCCAGGCGATATTGGCCGGTTTAAGTACAACCTCTTGGACGCTAATCCACTCGACCATGGTAACCCTGGAACAAATATTGAAGCGTTCAAAACGTAAATCCAGACATCCAGGCTCACAGACTAACACCATAACAGGAACACATTACTGGGCATGATTTTATTCACTAAAGGCCCTGTATTATAGCTTTCTTTAAAGCCTGGACCCACAGACTCACCCCATTACTATAACACTTTCATGGGCATGATCTTGGCCGGGTTAAGTGTGACTTCTCGTAGGTTTTCCCACTCGACCATGGTAACATTGGAACAAATATTTGAGCGTTCAAAACCTACGTCCAGACATCCAGGATCACAGATTAATCCCATAACAGTAACATATTACTGGGCATGATTTTATTTAGTAAAGACATGGGCCAACAAACTCACCCCATTATTACAACACTATTATGGGCATAATCTTGGTCGACTTAAGTGTGACTTCTCGTAGGCTTTCCCACTCGACCATGGTAACCCTGGAACAAATATTTGAGCGTTCAAAACCTACGTCCAGACATCCAGGCTCAAAGATTAACCCCATAACAGCTACACATTACTGCGTATGACTTTATTCAGTAAAGGCCTGGGACCAGAAACTCAACCCATTACTATAACACTTTTATGGGCATGGTCTTGGCAGGGTTAAGCGTGACTTCTCGTAAGCTTTCTTACTCGACAATGGTAACCCTGGAAGAAACTTTTAAGCATTCAAAGCCTACGTCCAGACATCCAAGCACACAGACTAACCCTTTAACAGTAACACATTACTTGGATTGATTTTATTCAGTAAAGGCCTGGGCCAACAGACTCACCCCATTACTATAAAACTTTTATGGGAATGATCTTGGCCGGGTTAAGTGTGACTTCTCGTAGGCTTTCCCACTCGACCATGGTAACCCTGGAACAAATGTTTGAGCATTCAAAACCTACGTCCAGACATCCAGGATCACAGATTAATCCCATAACAGTAACATATTACTGGGCATGATTTTATTTAGTAAAGGCCTGAGCCCACAGACTCAGCCCATTACTATAACAATATTATTGGTATGATCTTGGCCGGGTTAAGTGTGACTTCTCGTATGCTTTCCCACTCGACCATGGTAACCCTGGAAGAAATATTGAAGCATTCAAAACCTAAATCCAGACTTCCAAGTTCACAGACTAACCCCACAACAATTACACATTACTGGGCATGATTTTACTCAGTAAAGGCCCTGTATTACAGTTTTCTGTAAGGCCTGGGCCCACAAACTCAACCCATTACTATAACACTTTTATGGGCATGATCTTGGCAGGGTTAAGCATGACTTGTCGTAGGCTTTCCCACTCAACCATGGTAACCCTGGAACAAATATTGAAGCATTCAAAACCTAAATCCAGACATCCAGGCTCACAAACTAACCCCATAACAGTAACACATTACTGGGCATGATTTTATTCAGTAAAGGCCTGGGCCTACAGACTCACCCCATTACTATAACAGGCGTGATCTTGGCTGGGTTAAGTGTGACTTCTCGTAGGCTTTCCCACTCGACCATGGTAACCCTGGAAGAAATTTTTAAACGTTTAAAACCTAAATCCAGACATCCAGGCTCACAGACTAACCCAATCACAGTAACACATTACTGGGCATGATTTTATTCAGTAAAGGCCTGGGCCCACAAACACACCCCATTATTACAACACTATTATGGGCATGATCTTGGCTGGGTTAAGTGTGACTTCTCGTAGGTTTTCCCACTCGACCATGGTAACCCTGGAACAAATATTGAAGCGTTCAAAACCTAAATCCAGACATCCAGGCTCACAGACTAACCCCATAACAGTAACACATTACTGGGCATGATTTTATTCAGTAAAGGCCTGGGCCTAAAGACTCACCCCATTACTATAACAGGCGTGATCTTGGCTGGGTTAAGTGTGACTTCTCGTAGGCTTTCCCACTCGACCATGGTAACCCTGGAAGAAATTTTTAAACGTTTAAAACCTAAATCCAGACATCCAGGCTCACAGACTAACCCCATAACAGTAACACATTACTGGGCATGATTTTATTCAGTAAAGGCCTGGGCTCTCAGACTCACCCTATTACTAAAACAGGTGTGATCTTGGCCGGGTTAAGTGTGACTTCTCGTAGGTTTCTTACTCGACCATGTTAACCCTGGAAGAAATTTTTAAACGTTTAAAACCTAAATCCAGACATCCAGGCTCACAGACTAACCCAATCACAGTAACACATTACTGGGCATGATTTTATTCAGTAAAGGCCTGGGCCCACAAACACACCCCATTATTACAACACTATTATGGGCATGATCTTGGCCGGGTTAAGTGTGACTTCTCGTAGGTTTTCCCACTCGACCATGGTAACCCTGGAACAAATATTGAAGCGTTCAAAACCTAAATCCAGACATTCAGGCTCACAGACTAACCCCATAACAGTAAAACATTACTGGGCATGATTTTATTCAGTAAAGTCCTGGGCTCTCAGACTCACCCTATTACTAAAACAGGTGTGATCTTGGCCGGGTTAAGTGTGACTTCTCGTAGGCTTTCTTACTCGACCATGGTAACCTGGAAGAATCTTCTGGAAGAAACTTCTAAGCATTCAAAACCTACGTCCAGACATCCAAGCACACAGACTAACCCCTTAACAATAACACATCACTGGGCATGATTTTATTCAGTAAAGGCCTGGGCCCACAGACTCACTCCATTACTATAACACTATTATGGGCATGATCTTGGCCGGGTTAAGTGTGACTTCTCGTAGGCTTCCCCAATTGACCATGGTAACCCTTGAAGAAATTTTTAAGCGCTCAAAACCTAAATCCAGACATCCAGGCTCACAGACTAACCCAATAACAGCAACACATTACTGGGTATGATTTTATTCAGTAAAGGCCTGGGCCCACAAACTCACCCCAATACTACAACACTATTATGGGCATGATCTTGGCCGGGTTAAGTGTGACTTCTCGTAGGCTTTCTTACTCGACCATGGTAACCCTGGAAAAACTTTTAAGCGTTCAAAACCTACGTCCAGACATCCAGTCGATATTGGCTGGTTTAAGTGCGACTTCTCGGACGTTAATTCCCTCGACCATGGTAACCCTGGATCAAATGTTTGAGCATTCAAAACCTACGTCCAGACATCCAGGATCACAGATTAATCCCATAACAGTAACACATTACTGGGCATGATTTTATTTAGTAAAGACATGGGCCAACAAACTCACCCCATTATTACAACACTATTATGGGCATAATCTTGGTTGACTTAAGTGTGACTTCTCGTAGGCTTTCCCACTCGACCATGGTAACCCTAGAACAAATATTTGAGCGTTCAAAACCTACGTCCAGACATCCAGGCTCACAGATTTACCCCAAAACAGCTACACATTACTGCGTATGACTTTATTCAGTCAAGGCCTGGGACCAGAAACTCAACCCATTACTATAACACTTTTATGGGCATGATCTTGGCAGGGTTAAGCGTGACTTGTCGTAGGCTTTCTTACTCAACAATGGTAACCCTGGAAGAAACTTTTGAGCATTCAAAGCCTACGTCCAGACATCCAAGCACACAGACTAACCCCTTAACAGTAACAAATTACTGGGCATGATTTTATTCAGTAAAGGCCTGGGCCAACAGTCTAACCCCATTACTATAAAACTTTTATGGGAATGATCTTGGCCGGGTTAAGTGTGACTTCTCGTAGGCTTTCCCACTTGACCATAGTAACCCTGGAACAAATGTTTGAGCGTTCAGAACCTACGTCCAGACATCCAGGCTCACAGACTAACCCCATAACAGTAACACATTACTGGGTATGATTTTATTCAGTAAAGACCATGTATTACAGTTTTCTTTAAGGCCTGGGCCCACAAACTCACCCCATTACTATGACACTTTCATGGGCATGATCTTGGCCGGGTTAAGTGTGACTTCTCGTAGGTTTTCCCACTCGACCATGGTAACCCTGGAACAAATATTGAAGCAGTCAAAACCTAAATCCAGACATCCAGGCTCACTGACTAACCCCATAACAGTAACACATTACTGGGCATGATTTTATTCAGTAAAGGCCTGGGCTCTCAGACTCATCCTATTACTAAAACAAGTGTGATCTTGGCCGGGTTAAGTGTGACTTCTCGTAGGCTTTCTTACTCGACCATGGTAACCCTGGAAGAAACTTTTGAGCACTCAAAACCTACGTCCAGACATCCAAGCACACAGACTAACCCCTTAACAACAACACATTACTGGGCATGATTTTATTCAGTAAAGGCCTGGGCCCACAGACTCACTCCATTACTATAACACTATTATGGGCATGATCTTGGCCGGGTTAAGTGTGACTTCTCGTAGGCTTTCTTACTCGACCATGGTAACCCTGGAAAAACTTTTAAGCGTTCAAAACCTCGTCCCAGACATCCAGTCGATATTGGCTGGTTTAAGTGCGACTTCTCGGACGTTAATCCACTCGACCATGGTAACCCTGGAACAAATGTTTGAGCATTCAAAACCTACGTCCAGACATCCAGGATCACAGATTAATCCCATAACAGTAACACATTACTGGGCATGATTTTATTCACTAAAGACCCTGCATTACAGTTTTCTTTAGGCCTGGGCCCACAAACTCACCCCATTACTATGACACTTTCATGGGCATGATCTTGGCCGGGTTAAGTGTGACTTCTCGTAGGTTTTCCCACTCGACCATGGTAACACTGGAACAAATATTTGAGCGTTCAAAACCTACGTCCAGACATCCAGGATCACAGATTAATCCCATAACAGTAACATATTACTGGGCATGATTTTATTTAGTAAAGACATGGGCCAACAAACTCACCCCATGATTACAACACTATTATGGACATGATCTTGGTCGACTTAAGTGTGACTTCTCGTAGGCTTTCCCACTCGACCATGGTAACCCTGGAACAAATGTTTGAGCATTCAAAAACTAAGTCCAAACATCCAGGTTCACAGACTAACCTCATAACAGTTACACATTACTGGGCATGAATTTACTCAGTAAAGGCCTGGGCCCACAAACTCACCCCATTACTACAAAACTGTTATGGGTAAGATCTTGGCAGGGTTAAGCGTGACTTCTCGTAGGCTTTCCCACTCGACCATGGTAACCCTGGAAGAAATCTTTAAGCGTTCAAAACCTAAGTCCAGACATCTAGGCGCTTCATCCAGGCGATATTGGCCGGTTTAAGTGCAACCTCTTGGACGCTAATCCACTCGACCATGGTAACCCTGGAACAAATATTGAAGCGTTCAAAACGTAAATCCAGACATCCAGGCTCACAGACTAACCCCATAACAGGAACACATTACTGGGCATGATTTTATTCACTAAAGGCCCTGTATTATAGCTTTCTTTAAAGCCTGGACCCACAGACTCACCCCATTACTATAACACTTTCATGGGCATGATCTTGGCGGGTTAAGTGTGACTTCTCGTAGGTTTTCCCACTCGACCATGGTAACATTGGAACAAATATTTGAGCGTTCAAAACCTACGTCCAGACATCCACGATCACAGATTAATCCCATAACAGTAACATATTACTGGGCATGATTTTATTTAGTAAAGACATGGGCCAACAAACTCACACCATTATTACAACACTATTATGGGCATAATCTTGGTCGACTTAAGTGTGACTTCTCGTAGGCTTTCCCACTCGACCATGGTAACCCTGGAACAAATATTTGAGCGTTCAAAACCTACGTCCAGACATCCAGGCTCAAAGATTAACCCCATAACAGCTACACATTACTGCGTATGACTTTATTCAGTAAAGGCCTGGGACCAGAAACTCAACCCATTACTATAACACTTTTATGGGCATGGTCTTGGCAGGGTTAAGCGTGACTTCTCGTAAGCTTTCTTACTCGACAATGGTAACCCTGGAAGAAACTTTTAAGCATTCAAAGCCTACGTCCAGACATCCAAGCACACAGACTAACCCTTTAACAGTAACACATTACTTGGATTGATTTTATTCAGTAAAGGCCTGGGCAAACAGACTCACCCCATTACTATAAAACTTTTATGGGAATGATCTTGGCCGGGTTAAGTGTGACTTCTCGTAGGCTTTCTTACTCGACCATGGTAACCCTGGAAAAACTTTTAAGCGTTCAAAACCTACGTCCAGACATCCAGGCGATATTGGCCGGTTTAAGTGCGACTTCTCGGACGCTAATCCACTCGACCATGGTAACACTGGAACAAATATTTGAGCGTTCAAAACCTACGTCCAGACATCCAGGATCACAGACTAACCTCATAACAGTTACACATTACTGGGCATGAATTTACTCAGTAAAGGCCTGGGCCCACAAACTCACCCCATTACTACAAAACTGTTATGGGTAAGATCTTGGCAGGGTTAAGCGTGACTTCTCGTAGGCTTTCCCACTCGACCATGGTAACCCTGGAAGAAATCTTTAAGCGTTCAAAACCTAAGTCCAGACATCTAGGCGCTTCATCCAGGCGATATTGGCCGGTTTAAGTGCAACCTCTTGGACGCTAATCCACTCGACCATGGTAACCCTGGAACAAATATTGAAGCGTTCAAAACGTAAATCCAGACATCCAGGCTCACAGACTAACCCCATAACAGGAACACATTACTGGGCATGATTTTATTCACTAAAGGCCCTGTATTATAGCTTTCTTTAAAGCCTGGACCCACAGACTCACCCCATTACTATAACACTTTCATGGGCATGATCTTGGCCGGGTTAAGTGTGACTTCTCGTAGGTTTTCCCACTCGACCATGGTAACATTGGAACAAATATTTGAGCGTTCAAAACCTACGTCCAGACATCCACGATCACAGATTAATCCCATAACAGTAACATATTACTGGGCATGATTTTATTTAGTAAAGACATGGGCCAACAAACTCACACCATTATTACAACACTATTATGGGCATAATCTTGGTCGACTTAAGTGTGACTTCTCGTAGGCTTTCCCACTCGACCATGGTAACCCTGGAACAAATATTTGAGCGTTCAAAACCTACGTCCAGACATCCAGGCTCAAAGATTAACCCCATAACAGCTACACATTACTGCGTATGACTTTATTCAGTAAAGGCCTGGGACCAGAAACTCAACCCATTACTATAACACTTTTATGGGCATGGTCTTGGCAGGGTTAAGCGTGACTTCTCGTAAGCTTTCTTACTCGACAATGGTAACCCTGGAAGAAACTTTTAAGCATTCAAAGCCTACGTCCAGACATCTAAGCACACAGACTAACCCTTTAACAGTAACACATTACTTGGATTGATTTTATTCAGTAAAGGCCTGGGCAAACAGACTCACCCCATTACTATAAAACTTTTATGGGAATGATCTTGGCCGGGTTAAGTGTGACTTCTCGTAGGCTTTCTTACTCGACCATGGTAACCCTGGAAAAACTTTTAAGCGTTCAAAACCTACGTCCAGACATCCAGGCGATATTGGCCGGTTTAAGTGCGACTTCTCGGACGTTAATCCACTCGACCATGGTAACCCTGGAACAAATGTTTGAGCATTCAAAACCTACGTCCAGACATCCAGGATCACAGATTAATCCCATAACAGTAACACATTACTGGGCATGATTTTATTTAGTAAAGACATGGGCCAACAAACTCTCCCCATTATTACAACACTATTATGGGCATGATCTTGGTTGACTTAAGTGTGACTTCTCGTAGGCTTTCCCATTCGACCATGGTAACCCTGGAACAAATATTTGAGCATTCAAAACCTACGTCCAGACATCCAGGCTCACAGATTAACCCCATAACAGCTACACATTACTGCGTACGACTTTATCCAGTAAAGGCCTGGGACCAGAAACTCAACCCATTACCAGCTGTCCTCAGCCATCCTGGTGAACTTCTATCGCTGTACAATAGAGAGCATCCTAACAAACTGTGTCACAGTCTGGTATGGGAGCTGCTCTGTTGCTGAGCGTAAGGCACTGCAGCGGGTGGTGAAAACTGCCCAGCGCATCACAGGAACTCCACTTCCATCCATTGAGGACATCCAGAAGAAACACTGTTTGCGTCGAGCACGCAGTATTCTTAAGGACTCCTCTCACCCTGCCCACAAACTGTTTTCCCTCCTGCCATCTGGCAGGCGATTCAGATTCCCCCGGACTAGAACAAGTAGACTGAGGAACAGCTTTTTTACCAGAGCTGTCTCACTACTGAATTCTACCCCCACTGATGTCTGCCCCACCCACCCCATTAAAACAAAATACAAAAATGCACTGTTAACATTCATTGCACTCCACTGTATATATCTTTGTAAATGTATGTACATATCCACTGTACATACTCTTGTAAAATTGTCTATACATATCCTGTATATCCTGCTCTTTCTTATGTACATAACGATCTGTAAATTGTTTACACATAATCACTGTAAATTCCCCCTTCTCATCTGTAATTTAATTTGTACATATTTATCTTTGTAATTTATATTTACATTTGTACCTATATCCTGCACTTGCTGCTTATTGCACTCCTGGTTAGACCTAAACTGCATTTCGTTACCTTGTACTTGTACATGTGTAATGACAATAAAGTTGAATCTAATCTAATCTAATCTAACACTTTTATGGGCATGATCTTGGCAGGGTTAAGCGTGACTTGTCGTAGGCTTTCTTACTCAACAATGGTAACCCTGGAAGAAACTTTTGAGCATTCAAAGCCTACGTCCAGACATCCAAGCACACAGACCAACCCCTTAACAGTAACAAATTACTGGGCATGATTTTATTCAGTAAAGGCCTGGGCCAACAGTCTAACCCCATTACTATAAAACTTTTTGGGAATGATCTTGGCCGGGTTAAGTGTGACTTCTCGTAGGCTTTCCCACTTGACCATAGTAACCCTGGAACAAATGTTTGAGCGTTCAGAACCTACGTCCAGACATCCAGGCTCACAGACTAACCCCATAACAGTAACACATTACTGGGTATGATTTTATTCAGTAAAGACCATGTATTACAGTTTTCTTTAAGGCCTGGGCCCACAAACTCACCCCATTACTATGACACTTTCATGGGCATGATCTTGGCCGGGTTAAGTGTGACTTCTCGTAGGTTTTCCCACTCGACCATGGTAACCCTGGAACAAATATTGAAGCGTTCAAAACCTAAATCCAGACATCCAGGCTCACAGACTAACCCCATAACAGTAACACATTACTGGGCATGATTTTATTCAGTAAAGGCCTGGGCTCTCAGACTCACCCTATTACTAAAACAAGTGTGATCTTGGCCGGGTTAAGTGTGACTTCTCGTAGGCTTTCTTACTCGACCATGGTAACCCTGGAAGAAACTTTTGAGCACTCAAAACCTACGTCCAGACATCCAAGCACACAGACTAACCCCTTAACAATAACACATTACTGGGCATGATTTTATTCAGTAAAGGCCTGGGCCCACAGACTCACTCCGATACTATAACACT
This sequence comes from Puntigrus tetrazona, assembly GCF_018831695.1. NCBI lineage: Eukaryota > Metazoa > Chordata > Actinopteri > Cypriniformes > Cyprinidae > Puntigrus > Puntigrus tetrazona. The sequence continues at coordinate 122,209 of NW_025048662.1, forward strand.
ATTATGGGCATGATCTTGGCCGGGTTAAGTGTGACTTCTCGTATGCTTTCTTACTCGACCATGGTAACCCTGGAAAAACTTTTAAGCGTTCAAAACCTACGTCCAGACATCCAGTCGATATTGGCTGGTTTAAGTGCGACTTCTCGGACGTTAATCCACTCGACCATGGTAACCCTGGAACAAATGTTTGAGCATTCAAAACCTACGTCCAGACATCCAGGATCACAGATTAATCCCATAACAGTAACACATTACTGGGCATGATTTTATTCACTAAAGACCCTGCATTACAGTTTTCTTTAGGTCTGGGCCCACAAACTCACCCCATTACTATGACACTTTCATGGGCATGATCTTGGCCGGGTTAAGTGTGACTTCTCGCAGGTTTTCCCACTCGACCATGGTAACACTGGAACAAATATTTGAGCGTTCAAAACCTACGTCCAGACATCCAGGATCACAGATTAATCCCATAACAGTAACATATTACTGGGCATGATTTTATTTAGTAAAGACATGGGCCAACAAACTCACCCCATTATTACAACACTATTATGGACATGATCTTGGTCGACTTAAGTGTGACTTCTCGTAGGATTTTCCACTCGACCATGGTAACCCTGGAACAAATATTTGAGCGTTCAAAACCTACGTCCAGACATCCAGGCTCACAGATTAACCCCATAACAGCTACACATTACTGCGTATGACTTTATTCAGTAAAGGCCTGGGACCAGAAACTCAACCCATTACTATAACACGTTTATGGGCATGATCTTGGCAAGGTTAAGCATGACTTGTCATAGGCTTTCTTACTCAACAATGGTAACCCTGGAAGAAACTTTTAAGCATTCAAAGCCTACGTCCAGACATCCAAGCACACAGACTCACTCCTTAACAGTAACACATTACTGGGCATGATTTTATTCAGTAAAGGCCTGGGCCAACAGTCTCACCCCATTACTATAAAACTTTTATGGGAATGATCTTGGCCGGGTTAAGTGTGACTTCTCGTAAGCTTTCCCACTCGACCATGGTAACCCTGGAAGAATTTTTTAAGCGTTCAAAGCCTAAATCTAGACATCCAGGCTCACAGACGCACCCCATAACAGTAACACATTACTGGGAATGATTTTATTCAGTAAAGGCCTGGGCCCACAGACTCACTCCATTACTATAACACTATTAAAAGCATGATCTTGGCCGGGTTAAGTATGTCTTCTCGTAGGCTTTCTCACTTGACAATGGTAACCCTGGAAGAAGTTTTTAAGCGTTCAAAACCTACGTCCAGACATCCAAGCGATATTGGCCGGTTTAAGTGCGACTTCTCGGACGCTAATCCACTCGACCATGGTAACCCTGGAACAAATGTTTGAGCGTTCAAAACCTACGTCCAGACATCCAGGCTCACAGACTAACCCCATAACAGTAACACATTACTGGGCATGATTTTATTCAGTAAAGACCATGTATTACAGTTTTCTTTAAGGCCTGGGCCCACAAACTCACCCCATTACTATGACACTTTCATGGGCATGATCTTGGCCGGATTAAGTGTGACTTCTCGTAGGTTTTCCCACTCGACCATGGTAACCCTGGAACAAATATTGAAGCGTTCAAAACCTAAATCCAGACATCCAGGCTCACAGACTAACCCCATAACAGTAACACATTACTGGGCATGATTTTATTCAGTAAAGGCCTGGGCTCTCAGACTCACTCTATTACTAAAACAGGTGTGATCTTGGCCGGGTTAAGTGTGACTTCTCATAAGCCTCCCCACTCGACCATGGTAACCCTTGAAGAACTTTTTAAGCGTTCAAAACCTAAATCCAGACATCCAGGCTCACAGACTAACCCAATAACAGTAACACATTACTGGGTATGATTTTATTCAGTAAAGGCCTGGGCCCACAAACTCACCCCATTATTACAACACTATTATGGGCATGATCTTGGCTGGGTTAAGTGAGACTTCTCGTAGGCTTTCTTACTCGACCATGGTAACCCTGGAACAAAAATCTAAGTCCAGACATCTAGGCGCTTCATCCAGGCGATATTGGCCGGCTTAAGTGCAACCTCTCGGACGCTAATCCACTCGACCATGGTAACCCTGGAACAAACATTGAAGCGTTCAAAACGTAAATCCAGACATCCAGGCTCACAGACTAACCCCATAACAGGAACACATTACTGGGCATGATTTTATTCACCAAAGGCCCTGTATTATAGCTTTCTTTAAAGCCTGGACCCACAGACTCACCCCATTACTATAACACTTTCATGGGCATGATCTTGGCCGGGTTAAGTGTGACTTCTCGTAGGTTTACCCACTCGACCATGGTAACACTGGAACAAATATTTGAGCGTTCAAAACCTACGTCCAGACATCCAGGATCACAGATTAATCCCATAACAGTAACATATTACTGGGCATGATTTTATTTAGTAAAGACATGGGCCAACAAACTCACCCCATTATTACAACACTATTATAGGCATGATCTTGGTCGACTTAAGTGTGACTTCTCGTAGGCTTTCCCACTCGACCATGGTAACCCTGGAACAAATATTTGAGCGTTCAAAACCTACGTCCAGACATCCAGGCTCAAAGTTTAACCCCATAACAGCTACACATTACTGCGTATGACTTTATTCAGTAAAGGCCTGGGACCAGAAACTCAACCCATTACTATAACACTTTTATGGGCATGGTCTTGGCAGGGTTAAGCGTGACTTCTCGTAAGCTTTCTTACTCGACAATGGTAACCCTGGAAGAAACTTTTAAGCATTCAAAGCCTACGTCCAGACATCCAAGCACACAGACTAACCCTTTAACAGTAACACATTACTTGGATTGATATTATTCAGTAAAGGCCTGGGCCAACAGACTCACCCCATTACTATAAAACTTTTATGGGAATGATCTTGGCCGGTTAAGTGTGACTTCTCGTAGGCTTTCCCACTCGACCATGGTAACCCTGGAACAAATATTTGAACGTTCAAAACGTACGTCGAGACATCCAGGCTCACAGACTAACCCCATAACAGTTACACATTACTGGGCATGACTTTATTCAGTAAAGGCCTGAGCCCACAATCTCACCCCATTACTATAGCAATATTATGGGTATGATCTTGGCCGGGTTAAGTGTGACTTCTCGTATGCTTTCCCACTCGACCATGGTAACCCTGGAAGAAATATTGAAGCATTCAAAACCTAAATCCAGACATCCAGGTTCACAGACTAACCCCACAACAATTACACATTACTGGGCATGATTTTACTCAGTAAAGGCCCTGTATTACAGTTTTCTTTAAGGCCTGGGTCCACAAACGCAACCCATTACTATAACACTTTTTTGAGCATGATCTTGGCAGGGTTAAGCATGACTTGTTGTAGGCTTTCCCACTCAACCATGGTAACCCTGGAACAAATATTGAAGCATTCAAAACCTAAATCCAGACATCCAGGCTCACAGACTAACCCCATAACAGTAACACATTACTGGGCATGATTTTATTCAGTAAAGGCCTGGGCCCACAGACTCACTCCATTACTATAACACTATTATGGGCATGATCTTGGCCGGGTTAAGTGTGACTTCTCGTAGGCTTCCCCACTCAACCATGGTAACCCTTGAAGAAAATTTTAAGCGTTCAAAACCTAAATCCAGACATCCAGGCTCACAGACTAACCCAATAACAGTAACACATTACTGGGTTTGATTTTATTCAGTAAAGGCCTGGGCCCACAAACTCACCCCATTATTACAACACATCCAGGCTCAAAGTTTAACCCCATAACAGCTACACATTACTGCGTATGACTTGATTCAGTAAAGGCCTGGGACCAGAAACTCAACCCATTACTATAACACTTTTATGGGCATGGTCTTGGCAGGGTTAAGCGTGACTTCTCGTAAGCTTTCTTACTCGACAATGGTAACCCTGGAAGAAACTTTTAAGCATTCAAAGCCTACGTCCAGACATCCAAGCACACAGACTAACCCTTTAACAGTAACACATTACTTGGATTGATATTATTCAGTAAAGGCCTGGGCCAACAGACTCACCCCATTACTATAAAACTTTTATGGGAATGATCTTGGCCGGGTTAAGTGTGACTTCTCGTAGGCTTTCCCACTCAACCATGGTAACCCTGGAACAAATATTTGAGCGTTCAAAAACGTACGTCGAGACATCCAGGCTCACAGACTAACCCCATAACAGTTACACATTACTGGGCATGATTTTATTCAGTAAAGGCCTGAGCCCACAGACTCACCCCATTACTATAGCAATATTATGGGTATGATCTTGGCCGGTTAAGTGTGACTTCTCGTATGCTTTCCCACTCGACCATGGTAACCCTGGAAGAAATATTGAAGCATTCAAAACCTAAATCCAGACATCCAGGTTCACAGACTAACCCCACAACAATTACACATTACTGGGCATGATTTTACTCAGTAAAGGCCCTGTATTACAGTTTTCTTTAAGGCCTGGGCCCACAAACGCAACCCATTACTATAACACTTTTTGAGCATGATCTTGGCAGGGTTAAGCATGACTTGTTGTAGGCTTTCCCACTCAACCATGGTAACCCTGGAACAAATATTGAAGCATTCAAAACCTAAATCCAGACATCCAGGCTCACAGACTAACCCCATAACAGTAACACATTACTGGGCATGATTTTATTCAGTAAAGGCCTGGGCCCACAGACTCACTCCATTACTATAACACTATTATGGGCATGATCTTGGCCGGGTTAAGTGTGACTTCTCGTAGGCTTCCCCACTCAACCATGGTAACCCTTGAAGAAAATTTTAAGCGTTCAAAACCTAAATCCAGACATCCAGGCTCACAGACTAACCCAATAACAGTAACACAATCCTGGGTTTGATTTTATTCAGTAAAGGCCTGGGCCCACAGACTCACTCCATTACTATAACACTATTATGGGCATGATCTTGGCCGGGTTAAGTGTGACTTCTCGTAGGCTTCCCCACTCAACCATGGTAACCCTTGAAGAAAATTTTAAGCGTTCAAAACCTAAATCCAGACATCCAGGCTCACAGACTAACCCAATAACAGTAACACAATCCTGGGTTTGATTTTATTCAGTAAAGGCCTGGGCCCACAAACTCACCCCATTATTACAACACATCCAGGCTCAAAGTTTAACCCCATAACAGCTACACATTACTGCGTATGACTTGATTCAGTAAAGGCCTGGGACCAGAAACTCAACCCATTACTATAACACTTTTATGGGCATGGTCTTGGCAGGGTTAAGCGTGACTTCTCGTAAGCTTTCTTACTCGACAATGGTAACCCTGGAAGAAACTTTTTTGAAGCATTCAAAGCCTACGTCCAGACATCCAAGCACACAGACTAACCCTTTAACAGTAACACATTACTTGGATTGATATTATTTAGTAAAGGCCTGGGCCAACAGACTCACCCCATTACTATAAAACTTTTATGGGAATGATCTTGGCCGGGTTAAGTGTGACTTCTCGTAGGCTTTCCCACTCGACCATGGTAACCCTGGAACAAATATTTGAACGTTCAAAACGTACATCGAGACATCCAGGCTCACAGACTAACCCCATAACAGTTACACATTACTGGGCATGATTTTATTCAGTAAAGGCCTGAGCCCACAGACTCACCCCATTACTATAGCAATATTATGGGTATGATCTTGGCCGGGTTAAGTGTGACTTCTCGTATGCTTTCCCACTCGACCATGGTAACCCTGGAAGAAATATTGAAGCATTCAAAACCTAAATCCAGACATCCAGGTTCACAGACTAACCCCACAACAATTACACATTACTGGGCATGATTTTACTCAGTAAAGGCCCTGTATTACAGTTTTCTTTAAGGCCTGGGCCCACAAACGCAACCCATTACTATAACACTTTTTTGAGCATGATCTTGGCAGGGTTAAGCATGACTTGTTGTAGGCTTTCCCACTCAACCATGGTAACCCTGGAACAAATATTGAAGCATTCAAAACCTAAATCCAGACATCCAGGCTCACAGACTAACCCCATAACAGTAACACATTACTGGGCATGATTTTATTCAGTAAAGGCCTGGGCCCACAGACTCACTCCATTACTATAACACTATTATGGGCATGATCTTGGCCGGATTAAGTGTGACTTCTCGTAGGCTTCCCCACTCAACCATGGTAACCCTTGAAGAAAATTTTAAGCGTTCAAAACCTAAATCCAGACATCCAGGCTCACAGACTAACCCAATAACAGTAACACATTACTAGGTTTGATTTTATTCAGTAAAGGCCTGGGCCTACAAACTCACCCCATTATTACAACACATCCAGGCTCAAAGTTTAACCCCATAACAGCTACACATTACTGCGTATGACTTGATTCAGTAAAGGCCTGGGACCAGAAACTCAACCCATTACTATAACACTTTTATGGGCATGGTCTTGGCAGGGTTAAGCGTGACTTCTCGTAAGCTTTCTTACTCGACAATGGTAACCCTGGAAGAAACTTTTAAGCATTCAAAAAGCCTACGTCCAGACATTCAAGCACACAGACTAACCCTTTAACAGTAACACATTACTTGGATTGATATTATTCAGTAAAGGCCTGGGCCAACAGACTCACCCCATTACTATAAAACTTTTATGGGAATGATCTTGGCCGGTTAAGTGTGACTTCTCGTGAAGGCTTTCCCACTCGACCATGGTAACCCTGGAACAAATATTTGAACGTTCAAAACGTGCGTCGAGACATCCAGGCTCACAGACTAACCCCATAACAGTTACACATTACTGGGCATGATTTTATTCAGTAAAGGCCTGAGCCCACAGACTCACCCCATTACTATAGCAATATTATGGGTATGATCTTGGCGGGTTAAGTGTGACTTCTCGTATGCTTTCCCACTCGACCATGGTAACCCTGGAAGAAATATTGAAGCATTCAAAACCTAAATCCAGACATCCAGGTTCACAGACTAACCCCACAACAATTACACATTACTGGGCATGATTTTACTCAGTAAAGGCCCTGTATTACAGTTTTCTTTAAGGCCTGGGCCCACAAACGCAACCCATTACTATAACACTTTTTTGAGCATGATCTTGGCAGGGTTAAGCATGACTTGTTGTAGGCTTTCCCACTCAACCATGGTAACCCTGGAACAAATATTGAAGCATTCAAAACCTAAATCCAGACATCCAGGCTCACAGACTAACCCCATAACAGTAACACATTACTGGGCATGATTTTATTCAGTAAAGGCCTGGGCCCACAGACTCACTCCATTACTATAACACTATTATGGGCATGATCTTGGCCGGGTTAAGTGTGACTTCTCGTAGGCTTCCCCACTCAACCATGGTAAGCCTTGAAGAAATTTTTAAGCGTTCAAAACCTAAATCCAGACATCCAGGCTCACAGACTAACCCAATAACAGTAACACATTACTGGGTTTGATTTTACTCAGTAAAGGCCTGGGCCCACAAACTCACCCCATTATTACAACACATCCAGGCTCAAAGTTTAACCCCATAACAGCTACACATTACTGCGTATGACTTGATTCAGTAAAGGCCTGGGACCAGAAACTCAACCCATTACTATAACACTTTTATGGGCATGGTCTTGGCAGGGTTAAGCGTGACTTCTCGTAAGCTTTCTTACTCGACAATGGTAACCCTGGAAGAAACTTTTAAGCATTCAAAGCCTACGTCCAGACATCCAAGCACACAGACTAACCCTTTAACAGTAACACATTACTTGGATTGATATTATTCAGTAAAGGCCTGGGCCAACAGACTCACCCCATTACTATAAAACTTTTATGGGAATGATCTTGGCCGGGTTAAGTGTGACTTCTCGTAGGCTTTCCCACTCAACCATGGTAACCCTGGAACAAATATTTGAACGTTCAAAACGTACGTCGAGACATCCAGGCTCACAGACTAACCCCATAACAGTTACACATTACTGGGCATGATTTTATTCAGTAAAGGCCTGAGCCCACAGACTCACCCCATTACTATAGCAATATTATGGGTATGATCTTGGCCGGGTTAAGTGTGACTTCTCGTATGCTTTCCCACTCGACCATGGTAACCCTGGAAGAAATATTGAAGCATTCAAAACCTAAATCCAGACATCCAGGTTCACAGACTAACCCCACAACAATTACACATTACTGGGCATGATTTTACTCAGTAAAGGCCCTGTATTACAGTTTTCTTTAAGGCCTGGGCCCACAAACGCAAACCCATTACTATAACACTTTTTTGAGCATGATCTTGGCAGGGTTAAGCATGACTTGTTGTAGGCTTTCCCACTCAACCATGGTAACCCTGGAACAAATATTGAAGCATTCAAAACCTAAATCCAGACATCCAGGCTCACAGACTAACCCCATAACAGTAACACATTACTGGGCATGATTTTATTCAGTAAAGGCCTGGGCCCACAGACTCACTCCATTACTATAACACTATTATGGGCATGATCTTGGCCGGGTTAAGTGTGACTTCTCATCGTGAGGCTTCCCCACTCAACCATGGTAACCCTTGAAGAAAATTTTAAGCGTTCAAAACCTAAATCCAGACATCCAGGCTCACAGACTAACCCAATAACAGTAACACAATCCTGGGTTTGATTTTATTCAGTAAAGGCCTGGGCCCACAGACTCACTCCATTACTATAACACTATTATGGGCATGATCTTGGCCGGGTTAAGTGTGACTTCTCGTAGGCTTCCCCACTCAACCATGGTAACCCTTGAAGAAAATTTTAAGCGTTCAAAACCTAAATCCAGACATCCAGGCTCACAGACTAACCCAATAACAGTAACACAATCCTGGGTTTGATTTTATTCAGTAAAGGCCTGGGCCCACAAACTCACCCCATTATTACAACACATCCAGGCTCAAAGTTTAACCCCATAACAGCTACACATTACTGCGTATGACTTGATTCAGTAAAGGCCTGGGACCAGAAACTCAACCCATTACTATAACACTTTTATGGGCATGGTCTTGGCAGGGTTAAGCGTGACTTCTCGTAAGCTTTCTTACTCGACAATGGTAACCCTGGAAGAAACTTTTAAGCATTCAAAGCCTACGTCCAGACATCCAAGCACACAGACTAACCCTTTAACAGTAACACATTACTTGGATTGATATTATTTAGTAAAGGCCTGGGCCAACAGACTCACCCCATTACTATAAAACTTTTATGGGAATGATCTTGGCGGGTTAAGTGTGACTTCTCGTAGGCTTTCCCACTCGACCATGGTAACCCTGGAACAAATATTTGAACGTTCAAAACGTACATCGAGACATCCAGGCTCACAGACTAACCCCATAACAGTTACACATTACTGGGCATGATTTTATTCAGTAAAGGCCTGAGCCCACAGACTCACCCCATTACTATAGCAATATTATGGGTATGATCTTGGCCGGGTTAAGTGTGACTTCTCGTATGCTTTCCCACTCGACCATGGTAACCCTGGAAGAAATATTGAAGCATTCAAAACCTAAATCCAGACATCCAGGTTCACAGACTAACCCCACAACAATTACACATTACTGGGCATGATTTTACTCAGTAAAGGCCCTGTATTACAGTTTTCTTTAAGGCCTGGGCCCACAAACGCAACCCATTACTATAACACTTTTTGAGCATGATCTTGGCAGGGTTAAGCATGACTTGTTGTAGGCTTTCCCACTCAACCATGGTAACCCTGGAACAAATATTGAAGCATTCAAAACCTAAATCCAGACATCCAGGCTCACAGACTAACCCCATAACAGTAACACATTACTGGGCATGATTTTATTCAGTAAAGGCCTGGGCCCACAGACTCACTCCATTACTATAACACTATTATGGGCATGATCTTGGCCGGATTAAGTGTGACTTCTCGTAGGCTTCCCCACTCAACCATGGTAACCCTTGAAGAAAATTTTAAGCGTTCAAAACCTAAATCCAGACATCCAGGCTCACAGACTAACCCAATAACAGTAACACATTACTAGGTTTGATTTTATTCAGTAAAGGCCTGGGCCCACAAACTCACCCCATTATTACAACACATCCAGGCTCAAAGTTTAACCCCATAACAGCTACACATTACTGCGTATGACTTGATTCAGTAAAGGCCTGGGACCAGAAACTCAACCCATTACTATAACACTTTTATGGGCATGGTCTTGGCAGGGTTAGCGTGACTTCTCGTAAGCTTTCTTACTCGACAATGGTAACCCTGGAAGAAACTTTTAAGCATTCAAAGCCTACGTCCAGACATTCAAGCACACAGACTAACCCTTTAACAGTAACACATTACTTGGATTGATATTATTCAGTAAAGGCCTGGGCCAACAGACTCACCCCATTACTATAAAACTTTTATGGGAATGATCTTGGCCGGGTTAAGTGTGACTTCTCGTAGGCTTTCCCACTCGACCATGGTAACCCTGGAACAAATATTTGAACGTTCAAAACGTCACGTCGAGACATCCAGGCTCACAGACTAACCCCATAACAGTTACACATTACTGGGCATGATTTTATTCAGTAAAGGCCTGAGCCCACAGACTCACCCCATTACTATAGCAATATTATGGGTATGATCTTGGCCGGTTAAGTGTGACTTCTCGTATGCTTTCCCACTCGACCATGGTAACCCTGGAAGAAATATTGAAGCATTCAAAACCTAAATCCAGACATCCAGGTTCACAGACTAACCCCACAACAATTACACATTACTGGGCATGATTTTACTCAGTAAAGGCCCTGTATTACAGTTTTCTTTAAGGCCTGGGCCCACAAACGCAACCCCATTACTATAACACTTTTTTGAGCATGATCTTGGCAGGGTTAAGCATGACTTGTTGTAGGCTTTCCCACTCAACCATGGTAACCCTGGAACAAATATTGAAGCATTCAAAACCTAAATCCAGACATCCAGGCTCACAGACTAACCCCATAACAGTAACACATTACTGGGCATGATTTTATTCAGTAAAGGCCTGGGCCCACAGACTCACTCCATTACTATAACACTATTATGGGCATGATCTTGGCCGGGTTAAGTGTGACTTCTCGTAGGCTTCCCCACTCAACCATGGTAAGCCTTGAAGAAATTTTTAAGCGTTCAAAACCTAAATCCAGACATCCAGGCTCACAGACTAACCCAATAACAGTAACACATTACTGGGTTTGATTTTACTCAGTAAAGGCCTGGGCCCACAAACTCACCCCATTATTACAACACATCCAGGCTCAAAGTTTAACCCCATAACAGCTACACATTACTGCGTATGACTTTATTCAGTAAAGGCCTGGGACCAGAAACTCAACCCAATACTATAACACTTTTATGGGCATGGTCTTGGCAGGGTTAAGCGTGACTTCTCGTAAGCTTTCTTACTCGACAATGGTAACCCTGGAAGAAACTTTTAAGCATTCAAAGCCTACGTCCAGACATCCAAGCACACAGACTAACCCTTTAACAGTAACACATTACTTGGATTGATATTATTCAGTAAAGGCCTGGGCCAACAGACTCACCCCATTACTATAAAACTTTTATGGGAATGATCTTGGCCGGGTTAAGTGTGACTTCTCGTAGGCTTTCCCACTCGACCATGGTAACCCTGGAACAAATATTTGAACGTTCAAAACGTGCGTCGAGACATCCAGGCTCACAGACTAACCCCATAACAGTTACACATTACTGGGCATGATTTTATTCAGTAAAGGCCTGAGCCCACAGACTCACCCCATTACTATAGCAATATTATGGGTATGATCTTGGCCGGGTTAAGTGTGACTTCTCGTATGCTTTCCCACTCGACCATGGTAACCCTGGAAGAAATATTGAAGCATTCAAAACCTAAATCCAGACATCCAGGTTCACAGACTAACCCCACAACAATTACACATTACTGGGCATGATTTTACTCAGTAAAGGCCCTGTATTACAGTTTTCTTTAAGGCCTGGGCCCACAAACGCAACCCATTACTATAACACTTTTTTGAGCATGATCTTGGCAGGGTTAAGCATGACTTGTTGTAGGCTTTCCCACTCAACCATGGTAACCCTGGAACAAATATTGAAGCATTCAAAACCTAAATCCAGACATCCAGGCTCACAGACTAACCCCATAACAGTAACACATTACTGGGCATGATTTTATTCAGTAAAGGCCTGGGCCCACAGACTCACTCCATTACTATAACACTATTATGGGCATGATCTTGGCCGGGTTAAGTGTGACTTCTCGTAGGCTTCCCCACTCAACCATGGTAACCCTTGAAGAAAATTTTAAGCGTTCAAAACCTAAATCCAGACATCCAGGCTCACAGACTAACCCAATAACAGTAACACATTACTGGGTTTGATTTTACTCAGTAAAGGCCTGGGCCCACAAACTCACCCCATTATTACAACACATCCAGGCTCAAAGTTTAACCCCATAACAGCTACACATTACTGCGTATGACTTGATTCAGTAAAGGCCTGGGACCAGAAACTCAACCCATTACTATAACACTTTTATGGGCATGGTCTTGGCAGGGTTAAGCGTGACTTCTCGTAAGCTTTCTTACTCGACAATGGTAACCCTGGAAGAAACTTTTAAGCATTCAAAGCCTACGTCCAGACATCCAAGCACACAGACTAACCCTTTAACAGTAACACATTACTTGGATTGATATTATTCAGTAAAGGCCTGGGCCAACAGACTCACCCCATTACTATAAAACTTTTTTATGGGAATGATCTTGGCCGGGTTAAGTGTGACTTCTCGTAGGCTTTCCCACTCGACCATGGTAACCCTGGAACAAATATTTGAACGTTCAAAACGTGCGTCGAGACATCCAGGCTCACAGACTAACCCCATAACAGTTACACATTACTGGGCATGATTTTATTCAGTAAAGGCCTGAGCCCACAGACTCACCCCATTACTATAGCAATATTATGTGTATGATCTTGGCCGGGTTAAGTGTGACTTCTCGTATGCTTTCCCACTCGACCATGGTAACCCTGGAAGAAATATTGAAGCATTCAAAACCTAAATCCAGACATCCAGGTTCACAGACTAACCCCACAACAATTACACATTACTGGGCATGATTTTACTCAGTAAAGGCCCTGTATTACAGTTTTCTTTAAGGCCTGGGCCCACAAACGCAACCCATTACTATAACACTTTTTGAGCATGATCTTGGCAGGGTTAAGCATGACTTGTTGTAGGCTTTCCCACTCAACCATGGTAACCCTGGAACAAATATTGAAGCATTCAAAACCTAAATCCAGACATCCAGGCTCACAGACTAACCCCATAACAGTAACACATTACTGGGCATGATTTTATTCAGTAAAGGCCTGGGCCCACAGACTCACTCCATTACTATAACACTATTATGGGTATGATCTTGGCCGGGTTAAGTGTGACTTCTCGTATGCTTCCCCACTCAACCATGGTAACCCTTGAAGAAATTTTTAAGCGTTCAAAACCTAAATCCAGACATCCAGGCTCACAGACTAACCCAATAACAGTAACACATTACTGGGTTTGATTTTATTCAGTAAAGGCCTGGGCCCACAAACTCACCCCATTATTACAACACATCCAGGCTCAAAGTTTAACCCCATAACAGCTACACATTACTGCGTATGACTTTATTCAGTAAAGGCCTGGGACCAGAAACTCAACCCATTACTATAACACTTTTATGGGCATGGTCTTGGCAGGGTTAAGCGTGACTTCTCGTAAGCTTTCTTACTCGACAATGGTAACCCTGGAAGAAACTTTTAAGCATTCAAAGCCTACGTCCAGACATCCAAGCACACAGACTAACCCTTTAACAGTAACACATTACTTGGATTGATATTATTCAGTAAAGGCCTGGGCCAAAAGACTCACCCCATTACTATAAAACTTTTATGGGAATGATCTTGGCCGGGTTAAGTGTGACTTCTCGTAGGCTTTCCCACTCGACCATGGTAACCCTGGAACAAATATTTGAACGTTCAAAACGTACGTCGAGACATCCAGGCTCACAGACTAACCCCATAACAGTTACACATTACTGGGCATGATTTTATTCAGTAAAGGCCTGAGCCCACAGACTCACACCATTACTATAGCAATATTATGGGTATGATCTTGGCCGGGTTAAGTGTGACTTCTCGTATGCTTTCCCACTCGACCATGGTAACCCTGGAAGAAATATTGAAGCATTCAAAACCTAAATCCAGACATCCAGGTTCACAGACTAACCCCACAACAATTACACATTACTGGGCATGATTTTACTCAGTAAAGGCCCTGTATTACAGTTTTCTTTAAGGCCTGGGCCCACAAACGCAACCCATTACTATAACACTTTTTTGAGCATGATCTTGGCAGGGTTAAGCATGACTTGTTGTAGGCTTTCCCACTCAACCATGGTAACCCTGGAACAAATATTGAAGCATTCAAAACCTAAATCCAGACATCCAGGCTCACAGACTAACCCCATAACAGTAACACATTACTGGGCATGATTTTATTCAGTAAAGGCCTGGGCCCACAGACTCACTCCATTACTATAACACTATTATGGGCATGATCTTGGCCGGGTTAAGTGTGACTTCTCGTAGGCTTCCCACTCAACCATGGTAACCCTTGAAGAAATTTTTAAGCGTTCAAAACCTAAATCCAGACATCCAGGCTCACAGACTAACCCAATAACAGTAACACATTACTGGGTTTGATTTTATTCAGTAAAGGCCTGGGCCCACAAACTCACCCCATTATTACAACACATCCAGGCTCAAAGTTTAACCCCATAACAGCTACACATTACTGCGTATGACTTTATTCAGTAAAGGCCTGGGACCAGAAACTCAACCCATTACTATAACACTTTTATGGGCATGGTCTTGGCAGGGTTAAGCGTGACTTCTCGTAAGCTTTCTTACTCGACAATGGTAACCCTGGAAGAAACTTTTAAGCATTCAAAGCCTACGTCCAGACATCCAAGCACACAGACTAACCCTTTAACAGTAACACATTACTTGGATTGATATTATTCAGTAAAGGCCTGGGCCAACAGACTCACCCCATTACTATAAAACTTTTATGGGAATGATCTTGGCCGGGTTAAGTGTGACTTCTCGTAGGCTTTCCCACTCGACCATGGTAACCCTGGAACAAATATTTGAACGTTCAAAACGTACGTCGAGACATCCAGGCTCACAGACTAACCCCATAACAGTTACACATTACTGGGCATGATTTTATTCAGTAAAGGCCTGAGCCCACAGACTCACCCCATTACTATAGCAATATTATGGGTATGATCTTGGCCGGGTTAAGTGTGACTTCTCGTATGCTTTCCCACTCGACCATGGTAACCCTGGAAGAAATATTGAAGCATTCAAAACCTAAATCCAGACATCCAGGCTCACAGACTAACCCAATAACAGTAACACATTACTGGGTTTGATTTTATTCAGTAAAGGCCTGGGCCCACAAACTCACCCCATTATTACAACACTATTATGGGCATGGTCTTGGCCGGGTTAAGTGTGACTTCTCGTAGGCTTTCTTACTCGACCATGGTAACCCTGGAAAAACTTTTAAGCGTTCAAAACCTACGTCCAGACATCCAGTCGATATTGGCTGGTTTAAGTGCGACTTCTTGGACGTTAATCCACTCGACCATGGTAACCCTGGAACAAATGTTTGAGCATTCAAAACCTACGTCCAGACATCCAGGCTCACAGACTAACCCCATAACAGTAACACATTACTGGGTATGATTTTATTCAGTAAAGGCCTGGGCCAACAGATTCACCACAAACTATAAAACTTTTATGGGAATTATCATGGCCGGGTTAAGTGTGACCTCTCGTAGGCTTTCCCACTCGACCATGGTATCCCTAGAAGAAACTTTTAAGCGTTCAAAACCTACGTCCAGACATCCAGGCAATATTCGCCGGTTTTAGTGCGACTTCTCGGAGGCTAATCCACTCGACCATGGTAACCCTGGAACAAATGTTTGAGCATTCAAAACCTAAGTCCAAACATCCAGGTTCACAGACTAACCCCATAACAGTTACACATTACTGGGCATGAATTTACTCAGTAAAGGCCTGGGCCCACAAACTCACCCCGTTACTATAAAACTTTTATGGGTATGATCTTGGAAGGGTTAAGCATGACTTCTCGTAGGCTTTCCCACTCGACCATGGTAACCCTGGAAGAAATTTTTAAACGTTCAAAACCTAAGTCCACACATCTAGGCGCTTCATCCAGGCGATATTGGCCGGTTTAAGTGCAACCTCTCGGACGCTAATCCACTCGACCATGGTAACCCTGGAACAAATATTGAAGCGTTCAAAACGTAAATCCAGACATCCAGGCTCACAGACTAACCCCATAACAGGAACACATTACTGGGCATGATTTTATTCACCAAAGGCCCTGTATTATAGCTTTCTTTAAAGCCTGGACCCACAGACTCACCCCTTTACTATAACACTTTCATGGGCATGATCTTGGCCGGGTTAAGTGTGACTTCTCGTAGGTTTTCCCACTCGACCATGGTAACCCTGGAAAAACTTTTAAGCGTTCAAAACCTACGTCCAGACATCCAGTCGATATTGGCTGGTTTAAGTGCGACTTCTCGGACGTTAATCCACTCGACCATGGTAACCCTGGAACAAATGTTTGAGCATTCAAAACCTACATCCAGGTTCACAGACTAACCCCATAACAGTAACAAATTACTGGGCATGATTTCATTCAGTAAAGGCCTGGGCCCACAGACTCACCCTATTACTATAACTGGCATGGTCTTGGCCGGTTAAGTGTGACTTCTCTTAGGCTTTCCCACTCGACCATGGTAACCCTGGAAGAAATATTGAAGCATTCAAAACCTAAATCCAGACATCCAGGCTCACAGACTAACACCGTAACAGTAACAAATTACTGGGCATGATTTCATTCAGTAAAGGCCTGGGCCCACAGACTCACCCCATTACTATAAAGGCGTGACCTTGGCCGGGTTAAGTGTGACTTCTCGTAGGCTTTCCCACTCGACCATGATATCCCTGGAAGAACTTTTTAAGCGTTCAAAACCTAAATCCAGACATCCAGGCTCACAGACTAACCCAATAACAGTAACACTTTACTGGGCATGATTTTATTCAGTAAAGACCATGTATTACAGTTTTCTTTAAGGCATGGGCCCACAAACTCATCCCATTACTATAACAATTTTATTTTCATGATCTTGGCCGGGTTAAGCGTGACTTCTCATAGGTTTTCCCACTCGACCATGGTAACCCTGGAACAAATATTGAAGCATATAAAACCTAAATCCAGACATCCAGGCTCACAGACTAACCCCATAACAGTTACACATTACTGGGAATAATTTTATTCACTAAAGGCCCTGTATTACAGTTTTCTTCAAGGCCTGGGCCCACAAACTCACCCCATTATTATAAAACTTTCACAGGCATGATCTTGGCCGGGTTAAGTGTGACTTTTTGTAGGTTTTCCCACTAGACCACGGTAACCCTTGAAGAAGTTTTTAAGCATTCAAAACCTAAGTCCAGACATCCAGGCGATATTGGCCTTTTTAAGTGCGACTTCTCGGACGCTAATCCACTCGACCATGGTAACCCTGGAACAAATATTTGAACGTTCAAAGCCTACGTCCAGACATCCAGGCTCACAGACTAACCCCATAACAGTAACACATTACTGGGTATGATTTTATTCAGTAAAGGCCTGGGCCAACAGACTCACCACAAACTATAAAACTTTTACGGGAATTATCATGGCCGGGTTAAGTGTGACCCCTCGTAGGCTTTCCCACTCGACCATGGTAACCCTGGAAGAAACTTTTAAGCGTTCAAAACCTACGTCCAGACATCCAGGCAATATTGGCCGGTTTAAGTGCGACTTCTCGGTGGCTAATCCACTCGACCATGGTAACCCTGGAACAAATGTTTGAGCATTCAAAACCTAAGTCCAAACATCCAGGTTCACAGACTAACCCCATAACAGTTACACATTACTGGGCATGAATTTACTCAGTAAAGGCCTGGGCCCACAAACTCACATCATTACTACAAAACTTTTATGGGTATGATCTTGGCAGGGTTAAGCGTGACTTCTCGTTGGCTTTTCCACTCGACCATGGTAACCCTGGAAGAAATTTTTAAGCGTTCAAAACCTAAGTCCAGACATCTAGGCGCTACATCCAGGTGATATTGGCCGGTTTAAGTGCAACCTCTCGGACGCTAATGCACTCGACCATGGTAACCCTGGAACAAATATTGATGCGTTCAAAACGTAAATCCAGACATCCAGGCTCACAGACTAACCCCATAACAGGAACACATTACTGGGCATGATTTTATTCACTAAAGGCCCTGTATTATAGCTTTCTTTAAAGCCTGGACCCACAGACTCACCCCATTACTATAACACTTTCATGGGCATGATCTTGGCCGGGTTAAGTGTGACTTCTTGTAGGTTTTCCCACTCGACCATGGTAACACTGGAACAAATATTTGAGCGTTCAAAACCTACGTCCAGACATCCAGGATCACAGATTAATCCCATAACAGTAACATATTACTGGGCATGATTTTTAGTAAAAAGACATGGGCCAACAAACTCACCCCATTATTACAACACTATTATGGGCATGATCTTGGTCGACTTAAGTGTGACTTCTCGTAGGCTTTCCCACTCGACCATGGTAACCCTGGAACAAATATTTGAGCGTTCAAAACCTACGTCCAGACATCCAGGCTCACAGACTAACCCCATAACACCTACACATTACTGGGCATGATTTCATTCAGTAAAGGCCTGGGCCCACAGACTCAATCCATTACTATAACACTATTAGGGGCATGATCTTGGCCGGGTTAAGTGTGACTTCTCGTAGGCTTTCCCACTTGACCATGGTAACCCTGGAAGAAGTTTTTAGCGTTCAAAACCTACGTCCAGACATCCAGGCGATATTGGCGGTTTAAGTGCGACTTCTCGGACGCTAATCCACTCGACCATGGTAACCCTGGAACAAATGTTTGAGCGTTCAAAACCTACGACCAGACATCCAGGCTCACAGACTAAGCCCATAACAGTAACACATTACTGGGTATGATTTTATACAGTAAAGACCATGTATTACAGTTTTCTTTAAGGCCTGGGCCCACAAACTCACCCCATTACTATGACACTTTCAAGGGCATGATCATGGCGCGGTTAAGTGTGACTTCTCGTAGGTTTTCCCACTCGACCATGGTAACACTGGAAAAAATATTGAAGCGTTCAAAACCTAAATCCAGACATCCAGGCTCACAGATTAACCCCATAACAGCTACACATTACTGGGCATGATTTTATTCAGTAAAGGCCTGGGCTCTCAGACTCACCCCATTACTAAAACAGGTGTGATGATCTTGGCCGGGTTAAGTGTGACTTCTCGTAGGCTTTCTTACTCGACCATGGTAACCCTGGAAGAAACATTTGAGCATTCAAAACCTACGTCCAGACATCCAAGCACACAGACTAACCCCTTAACAATAACACATTACTGGGCATGATTTTATTCAGTAAAGGCCTGGGCCCACAGACTCACTACATTACTATAACACTATTAAGGGCATGAAATTGGCTGGGTTAAGTGTGACTTCTCGTAGGCTTTCCCACTTGACCATGGTAACCCTGGAAGAAGTTTTTAAGCGTTCAAAACCTACGTCCAGACATCCAGGCGATATTGGCCGGTTTAAGTGCGACTTCTCGGACGCTAATCCACTCGACCATGGTAACCCTGGAACAAATGTTTGAGCGTTCAAAACCTACGTCCAGACATCCAGGCTCACAGACTAACCCCATAACAGTAACACATTACTGGGTATGATTTTATTCAGTAAAGACCATGTATTACAGTTTTATTTAAGGCCTGGGCCCACAAACTCACCCCATTACTATGACACTTTCATGGGCATGATCTTGGCTGGGTTAAGTGTGACTTCTCGTAGGTTTTCCCACTCGACCATGGTAACCCTGGAACAAATATTGAAGCGTTCAAAACCTAAATCCAGACATTCAGGCTCACAGACTAACCCCATAACAGTAAAACATTACTGGGCATGATTTTATTCAGTAAAGTCCTGGGCTCTCAGACTCACCCTATTACTAAAACAGGTGTGATCTTGGCCGGGTTAAGTGTGACTTCTCGTAGGCTTTCTTACTCGACCATGGTAACCCTGGAAGAAACTTCTAAGCATTCAAAACCTACGTCCAGACATCCAAGCACACAGACTAACCCCTTAACAATAACACATTACTAGACATGATTTTATTCAGTAAAGGCCTGGGCCCACAGACTCACTCCATTACTATAACACTATTATGGGCATGATCTTGGCCGGGTTAAGTGTGACTTCTCGTAGGCTTCCCCACTCGACCATGGTAACCCTTGAAGAAATTTTTAAGCGTTCAAAACCTAAATCCAGACATCCAGGCTCACAGACTAACCCCATAACGGTAACACATTACTGGGCATGATTTTATTCAGTAAAGGCCTGGGCCCACAGACTCACTCCATTACTATAACACTATTATGGGCATGATCTTGGCCAGGTTAAGTGTGACGTCTCGTAGGCTTTCTTACTCGACCATGGTAACCCTGGAAAAACTTTTAAGCGTTCAAAACCTACATCCAGACATCCAGTCGATATTGGCTGGTTTAAGTGCGACTTCTCGGACGTTAATCCACTCGACCATGGTAACCCTGGAACAAATGTTTGAGCATTCAAAACCTATGTCCAGACATCCAGGCTTACAGACTAACCCCATAACAGTAACACATTACTGGGTATGATTTTATTCAGTAAAGGCCTGGGCCAACAGACTCACCACAAACTATAAAACTTTTATGGGAATTATCATGGCCGGGTTAAGTGTGACCTCTCGTAGGCTTTCCCACTCGACCATGGTAACCCTGGAAGAAATTTTTAAGCGTTCAAAACCTACGTCCAGACATCTAGGCGCTTCATCCAGGCGATATTGGCCGGTTTAAGTGCAACCTCTCGGACGCTAATCCACTCGACCATGGTAACACTGGAACAAATATTTGAGCTTTCAAAACCTACGTCCAGACATCCAGGATCACAGAATTATCCCATAACAGTAACATATTACTGGGCATGATTTTATTTAGTAAAGACATGGGCCAACAAACTCACCCCATTATTACAACACTATTATGGGCATGATCTTGGTCGACTTAAGTGTGACTTCTCGTAGGCTTTCCCACTCGACCATGGTAACCCTGGAACAAATATTTGAGCGTTCAAAACCTACGTCCAGACATCCAGGCTCAAAGATTAACCCCATAACAGCTACACATTACTGCGTATGACTTTATTCAGTAAAGGCCTGGGACCAGAAACTCAACCCATTACTATAACACTTTTATGGGCATGGTCTTGGCAGGGTTAAGCGTGACTTCTCGTAAGCTTTCTTACTCGACAATGGTAACCCTGGAAGAAACTTGTAAGCATTCAAATTCTACGTCCAGACATCCAAGCACACAGACTAACCCTTTAACAGTAACACATTACTTGGATTGATTTTATTCAGTAAAGGCCTGGGCCAACAGACTCACCCCATTACTATAAAACTGTTATGGGAATGATCTTGGCCGGGTTAAGTGTGACTTCTCGTAGGCTTTCCCACTCGACCATGGTAACCCTGGAACAAATATTTGAACGTTCAAAACGTAAGTCGAGACATCCAGGCTCACAGACTAACCCCATAACAGTTACACATTACTGGGCATGAATTTACTCAGTAAAGGCCTGGGCCCACAAACTCACCCCATTACTACAAAACTTTTATGGGTATGATCTTGGCAGGGTTAAGCGTGACTTCTCGTAGGCTTTCCCACTCGACCATGGTAACCGTGGAAGAAATATTGAAGCATTCAAAACCTAAATCCAGACATCCAGGTTCACAGACTAACCCCACAACATTTACACATTACTGGGCATGATTTTACTCAGTAAAGGCCCTGTATTACAGTTTTCTTTAAGGCCTGGGCCCTCAAACTCAACCCATTGGACTATTATGGGCATGATCTTGGCCGGGTTAAGTGTGACTTCTCGTAGGTTTTCCCACTCGACCATGGTAACCCCTGAAACAAATATTGAAGCGTTCAAAACCTAAATCCAGACATCCAGGCTCACAGACTAACCCCATAACAGCAACACATTACTGGGCATGATTTTATTCAGTAAAGGCCTGGGCTCTCAGACTCACCCTATTACTAAAACAGGTGTGATCTTGGCCGGGTTAAGTGTGACTTCTCGTAGGCTTTCTTACTCGACCATGGTAACCCTGGAAGAAACTTTTGAGCATTCAAAACCTACGTCCAGACATCCAAGCACACAGACTAACCCCTAACAATAACACATTACTGGGCATGATTTTATTCAGTAAAGGCCTGGGCCCACAGACTCACTCCATTACTATAACACTATTATGGGCATGATCTTGGCCGGGTTAAGTGTGACTTCTCGTAGGTTTTCCCACTCGACCATGGTAACCCTGGAACAAATATTGAAGCGTTCAAAACCTAAATCCAGACATCCAGGCTCACAGACTAACCCCATAACAGTAACACATTACTGGGCATGATTTTATTCAGTAAAGGCCTGGGCCCACAGACTCACTCCATTACTATAACACTATTATGGGCATGATCTTGGCCGGGTTAAGTGTGACTTCTCGTAGGCTTCCCCACTCGACCATGGCAACCCTTGAAGAAATTTTTAAGCGTTCAAAACCTAAATCCAGACATCCAGTCGATATTGGCTGGTTTAAGTGCGACTTCTCGGACGTTAATCCACTCGACCATGGTAACCCTGGAACAAATGTTTGAGCATTCAAAACCTACGTCCAGACATCCAGGCTCACAGACTAACCCCATAACAGTAACACATTACTGGGTATGATTTTATTCACTAAAGGCCCTGTATTACAGTTTTCTTTAGGCCTGGGCCCACAAACTCACCCCATTACTATGACACTTTCATGGGCATGATCTTGGCCGGGTTAAGTGTGACTTCTCGTAGGTTTTCCCACTCGACCATGGTAACACTGGAACAAATATTTGAGCGTTCAAAACCTACGTCCAGACATCCAGGATCACAGATTAATCCCATAACAGTAACATATTACTGGGCATGATTTTATTTAGTAAAGACATGGGCCAACAAACTCACCCCATTATTACAACACTATTATGGGCATGATCTTGGTTGACTTAAGTGTGACTTCTCGTAGGCTTTCCCACTCGACCATGGTAACCCTGGAACAAATATTTGAGCGTTCAAAACCTACGTCCAGACATCCAGGCCCACAGATTTACCCCATAACAGCTACACATTACTGCGTATGACTTTATTCAGTAAAGGCCTGGGACCAGAAACTCAAACCATTACTGTAACACTTTTATGGGCATGATCTTGGCAGGGTTAAGCGTGACTTGTCGTAGGCTTTCTTACTCAACAATGGTAACCCTGGAAGAACCTTTTAAGCATTCAAAGCCTACGTCCAGACATCCAAGCACACAGACTAACCCCTTAACAGTAACACATTACTGGGCATGATTATATTCAGTAAAGGCCTGGGCCAACAGTCTCACCCCATTACTATAAAACTTTTATGGGAATGATCTTGGCCGGGTTAAGTGTGACTTCATGTAGGCTTTCCCACTCGACCATGGTAACCCTGGAAGAATTTTTTAAGCGTTCAAAGCCTAAATCTAGACATCCAGGCTCACAGACGCACCCCATAACAGTAACACATTACTGGGAATGATTTCATTCAGTAAAGGCCTGGGCCCACAGACTCACTCCATTACTATAACACTATTAGGGGCATGATCTTGGCCAGGTTAAGTGTGACTTCTCGTAGGCTTTCCCACTTGACCATGGTAACCCTGGGAGAAGTTTTTAAGCGTTCAAAACCTACGTCCAGACATCCAGGCGATATTGGCCGGTTTAAGTGCGACTTCTCAGACGCTAATCCACTCGACCATGGTAACCCTGGAACAAATGTTTGAGCGTGCAAAACCTACGTCCAGACATCCAAGCACACAGACTAACCCCTTAACAATAACACATTACTGGGCATGATTTTATTCAGTAAAGGCCTGGGCCCACAGACTCACTCCATTACTATAACACTATTATGGACATGATCTTGGCCGGGTTAAGTGTGACTTCTCGTAGGCTTTCCCACTTGACCATGGTAACCCTTGAAGAAATTTTTAAGCGTTCAAAACCTAAATCCAGACATCCAGGCTCACAGACTAACCCAATAACAGTTACACATTACTGGGTATGATTTTATTCAGTAAAGGCCTGGGCCCACAAACTCACTCCAATATTACAACACTATTATTTATGATCTTGGCCTTAAGTGTGACTTCTCGTAGACTTTCTTACTCCCATTAACCCTGGAAAAACTTTTTTACTTTCTCATGGGCCCAGACATCCAGTTGATATTGGCTGGTTTAAGTGCGACTTCTCGGACGTTAATCCACTCGACCATGGTAACCCTGGAACAAATGTTTGAGCATTCAAAACCTACATCCAGACATCCAGGCTCACAGACTAACACCATAACAGTAACACATTACTGGGCATGATTTTATTCAGTAAAGGCCTGGGCCCACAAACTCACCCCATTATTACAACACTATTATGGGCATGATCTTGGCCGGGTTAAGTGTGACTTCTCGTAGGCTTTCCCACTCGACCATGGTAACCCTGGAAGAAATTTTGAGCATTCAAAACCTACATCCAGACATCCAAGCTCACAGACTAACCCCATAACAGTAACACATTACTGGGCATGATTTTATTCAGTAAAGGCCTGGGCTCTCAGACTCACCCTATTACTAAAACAGGTGTGATCTTGGCCGGGTTAAGTGTGACTTCTCGTAGGCTTTCTTACTCGACCATGGTAACCCTGGAAGAAACTTTTGAGCACTCAAAACCTAAATCCAGACATCCAGGCACACAGACTAACCCAATAACAGTAACACATTACTGGGCATGATTTTATTCAGTAAAGGCCTGGGCCCACAAACTCACCCCATTATTACAACACTATTATGGGCATGATCTTGGCCGGGTTAAGTGTGACTTCTCGTAGGCTTTCTTACTCGACCATGGTAACCCTGGAAAAACTTTTAAGCGTTCAAAACCTACGTCCAGACATCCAGTCGATATTGGCTGGTTTAAGTGCGACTTCTCGGACGTTAATCCACTCGACCATGGTAACCCTGGAACAAATGTTTGAGCATTCAAAACCTACGTCCAGACATCCAGGATCACAGATTAATCCCATAACAGTAACACATTACTGGGCATGATTTTATTTAGTAAAGACATGGGCCAACAAACTCACCCCATTATTACAACACTATTATGGGCATGATCTTGGCCGGGTTAAGTGTGACTTCTCGTAGGCTTTCCCACTCGACCATGGTAACCCTGGAACAAATATTGAAGCGTTAAAAACCTAAATCCAGACATCCAGGCTCACAGATTAACCCCATAACAGCTACACATTACTGCGTATGACTTTATTCAGTAAGGGCCTGGGACCAGAAACTCAACCCATTACTATAACACTTTTATGGGCATGATCTTGGCAGGGTTAAGCGTGACTTGTCGTAGGCTTTCTTACTCAACAATGGTAACCCTGGAAGAAACTTTTAGGCATTCAAAGCCTACGTCCAGACATCCAAGCACACAGACTAACCCCTTAACAGTAACACATTACTGGGCATGATTTTATTCAGTAAAGGCCTGGGCCAACAGTCTCACCCCATTACTATAAAACTTTTATGGGAATGATCTTGGCCGGGTTAAGTGTGACTTCTCGTAGGCTTTCCCACTCGACCATGGTAACCCTGGAAGAATTTTTTTAAGCGTTCAAAGCCTAAATCTAGACATCCAGGCTCACAGACGCACCCCATAACAGTAACACATTACTGGGAATGATTTTATTCAGTAAAGGCCTGGGCCCACAGACTCACTCCATTACTATAACACTATTAGGGGCATGATTTTGGCCGGGTTAAGTGTGACTTCTCATAGGCTTTCCCACTTGACCATGGTAACCCTGGAAGAAGTTTTTAAGCATTCAAAACCTACGTCCAGACATCCAGGCGATATTGGCCGGTTAAAGTGCGACTTCTCGGACGCTAATCCACTCGACCATGGTAACCCTGGAAGAAACTTTTGAGCATTCAAAACCTACGTCCAGACATCCAAGCACACAGACTAACCCCTTAACAATAACACATTACTGGGCATGATTTTATTCAGTAAAGGCCTTGGCCCACAGACTCCCTCCATTAATATAACACTATTATGGGCATGATCTTGGCCGGGTTAAGTGTGACTTCTCGTAGGCTTCCCCACACGACCATGATAACCCTTGAAGAAATTTTTAAGCGTTCAAAACCTAAATCCCGACATCCAGGCTCACAGACTAACCCAATAACAGTAACACATTACTGGGTATGATTTTATTCAATAAAGGCCTGGGCCCACAAACTCAACCCATTATTACAACACTATTATGGGCATAGTCTTGGCCGGGTTAAGTGTGACTTCTCGTAGGCTTTCTTACTCGACCATGGTAACCCTGGAAAAACTTTTAAGCGTTCAAAACCTACGTCCAGACATCCAGTCGAGATTGGCTGGTTTAAGTGCGACTTCTCGGACGTTAATCCACTCAACCATGGTAACCCTGGAACAAATGTTTGAGCATTCAAAACCTACGTCCAGACATCCAGGCTCACAGACTAACCCCATAACAGTAACACATTACTGGGTATGATTTTATTCAGTAAAGGCCTGGGCCAACAGACTCACCACAAACAATAAAACTTTTATGGGACTTATCATGGCTGGGTTAAGTGTGACCTCTCGTAGGCATTCCCACTCGACCATGGTAACCCTGGAAGAAATTTTTAAGCGTTCAAAACGTAAATCCAGACATCCAGGCTCACAGACTAACCCCATAACAGGAACACATTACTGGGCATGATTTTTTTCACTAAAGGCCCTGTATTATAGCTTTCTTTAAAGCCTGGACCCACAGACTCACGCCATTACTATAACACTTTCATGGGCCTGATCTTGGCCGGGTTAAGTGTGACTTCTCGTAGGTTTTCCCACTCGACCATGGTAACCCTGGAACAAATATTGAAGCGTTCAAAACCTAAATCCAGACATCAAGGCTCACAGACTAACCCCATAACAGTAACACATTACTGGGCATGATTTTATTCAGTAAAGGCCTGGGCTCTCAGACTCACCCTATTACTAAAACAGGTGTGATCTTGGCCGGGTTAAGTGTGACTTCTCGTAGGCTTTCTTACTCGACCATGGTAACCCTGGAAGAAACTTTTGAGCATTCAAAACCTACGTCCAGACATCCAAGCACACAGACTAACCCCTTAACAATAACACATTACTGGGCATGATTTTATTCAGTAAAGGCCTGGGCCCACAGACTCACTCCATTACTATAACACTATTATGGGCATGATCTTGGCCGGGTTAAGTGTGACTTCTCGTAGGCTTTCTTACTCGACCATGGTAACCCTGGAAAAACTTTTAAGCGTTCAAAACCTACGTCCAGACATCCAGTCGATATTGGCTGGTTTAAGTGCGACTTCTCGGACGTTAATCCACTCAACCATGGTAACCCTGGAACAAATGTTTGAGCATTCAAAACCTACGTCCAGACATCCAGGCTCAGAGACTAACCCCATAACAGTAACACATTACTGGGTATGATTTTATTCAGTAAAGGCCTGGGCCAACAGACTCACCACAAACAATAAAACTTTTATGGGACTTATCATGGCTGGGTTAAGTGTGACCTCTCGTAGGCATTCCCACTCGACCATGGTAACCCTGGAAGAAATTTTTAAGCGTTCAAAACGTAAATCCAGACATCCAGGCTCACAGACTAACCCCTTAACAGGAACACATTACTGGGCATGATTTTTTTCACTAAAGGCCCTGTATTATAGCTTTCTTTAAAGCCTGGACCCACAGACTCACGCCATTACTATAACACTTTCATGGGCCTGATCTTGGCCGGGTTAAGTGTGACTTCTCGTAGGTTTTCCCACTCGACCATGGTAACCCTGGAACAAATATTGAAGCGTTCAAAACCTAAATCCAGACATCAAGGCTCACAGACTAACCCCATAACAGGAACACATTACTGGGCATGATTTTATTCAGTAAAGGCCTGGGCTCTCAGACTCACCCTATTACTAAAACAGGTGTGATCTTGGCCGGGTTAAGTGTGACTTCTCGTAGGCTTTCTTACTCGACCATGGTAACCCTGGAAGAAACTTTTGAGCATTCAAAACCTACGTCCAGACATCCAAGCACACAGACTAACCCCTTAACAATAACACATTACTGGGCATGATTTTATTCAGTAAAGGCCTGGGCCCACAGACTCACTCCATTACTATAACACTATTATGGGCATGATCTTGGCCGGGTTAAGTGTGACTTCTCGTAGGCTTTCTTACTCGACCATGGTAACCCTGGAAAAACTTTTAAGCGTTCAAAAACTACGTCCAGACATCCAGTCGATATTGGCTGGTTTAAGTGCGACTTCTCGGACGTAAATCCACTCGACCATGGTAACCCTGGAACAAATGTTTGAGCATTCAAAACCTACGTCCAGACATCCAGGCTCACAGACTAACCCCATAACAGTAACACATTACTGGGTATGATTTTATTCAGTAAAGGCCTGGGCCAACAGACTCACCACAAACTATAAAACTTTTATGGGAATTATCATGGCCAGGTTAAGTGTGACCTCTCGTAGGCTTTCCCACTCGACCATGGTAACCCTGGAAGAAATTTTTAAGCGTTCAAAACCTACGTCCTGACATCCAGGCAATATTGGCCGGTTTAAGTGCGACTTCTCGGAGGCTAATCCACTCGACCATGGTAACCCTGGAACAAATGTTTGAGCATTCAAAAACTAAGGCCAAACATCCAGGTTCACAGACTAACCCCATAACAGTTACACATTACTGGGCATGAATTTACTCAGTAAAGGCCTGGGCCCACAAACTCACCCCATTACTACAAAACTGTTATGGGTAAGATCTTGGCAGGGTTAAGCGTGACTTCTCGTAGGCTTTCCCACTCGACCATGGTAACCCTGGAAGAAATTTTTAAGCGTTCAAAACCTAAGTCCAGACATCTAGGCGCTTCATCCAGGCGATATTGGCCGGTTTAAGTGCAACCTCTTGGACGCTAATCCACTCGACCATGGTAACCCTGGAACAAATATTGAAGCGTTCAAAACGTAAATCCAGACATCCAGACTCACAGACTAACCCCATAACAGGAACACATTACTGGGCATGATTTTATTCACTAAAGGCCCTGTATTATAGCTTTCTTTAAAGCCTGGACCCACAGACTCACCCCATTACTATAACACTTTCATGGGCATGATCTTGGCCGGGTTAAGTGTGACTTCTCGTAGGTTTTCCCACTCGACCATGGTAACATTGGAACAAATATTTGAGCGTTCAAAACCTACGTCCAGACATCCAGGATCACAGATTAATCCCATAGCAGTAACATATTACTGGGCATGGTTTTATTTAGTAAAGACATGGGCCAACAAACTCACCCCATTATTACAACACTATTATGGGCATGATCTTGGTCGACTTAAGTGTGACTTCTCGTAGGCTTTCCCACTCGACCATGGTAACCCTGGAACAAATATTTGAGCGTTCAAAACCTACGTCCAGACATCCAGGCTCAAAGATTAACCCCATAACAGCTACACATTACTGCGTATGACTTTATTCAGTAAAGGCCTGGGACCAGAAACTCAACCCATTACTGTAACACTTTTATGGGCATGGTCTTGGCAGGGTTAAGCGTGACTTCTCGTAAGCTTTCTTACTCGACAATGGTAACCCTGGAAGAAACTTTTAAGCATTCAACGCCTACGTCCAGACATCCAAGCACACAGACTAACCTTTTAACAGTAACACATTACTTGGATTGATTTTATTCAGTAAAGGCCTGGGCCAACAGACTCACCCCATTACTATAAAACTTTTATGGGAATGATCTTGGCCGGGTTAGTGACTTCTCGTAGGCTTTCCCACTCGACCATGGTAACCCTGGAACAAATATTTGAAAGTTCAAAACGTACGTCGAGACATCCAGGCTCACAGACTAACCCCATAACAGTTACACATTACTGGGAATGATTTTATTCAGTAAAGGCCTGAGCCCACAGACTCAGCCCATTACTATAACAATATTATTGGTATGATCTTGGCCGGGTTAAGTGTGACTTCTCGTATGCTTTCCCACTCGACCATGGTAACCCTGGAAGAAATATTGAAGCATTCAAAACCTAAATCCAGACTTCCAAGTTCACAGACTGACCCCACAACAATTACACATTACTGGGCATGATTTTACTCAGTAAAGGCCCTGTATTACAGTTTTCTTTAAGGCCTGGGCCCACAAACTCAACCCATTACTATAACACTTTTATGGGCATGATCTTGGCAGGGTTAAGCATGACTTGTCGTAGGCTTTCCCACTCAACCATGGTAACCCTGGACCAAATATTGAAGCATTCAAAACCTAAATCCAGACATCCAGGCTCACAGACTAACCCCATAACAGTGACACATTACTGGGCATGATTTTATTCAGTAAAGGCCTGGGCCTACAGACTCACCCCATTACTATAACAGGCGTGATCTTGGCTGGGTTAAGTGTGACTTCTCGTAGGCTTCCCCACTCGACCATGGTAACCCTTGAAGAAATTTTTAAGCGTTCAAAACCTAAATCCAGACATCCAGGCTCACAGACTAACCCAATAACAGTAACACATTACTGGGTTTGATTTTATTCAGTAAAGGCCTGGGCCCACAAACTCACCCCATTATTACAACACTATTATGGGCATGATCTTGGCCGGGTTAAGTGTGACTTCTCGTAGGCTTTCTTACTCGACCATGGTAACCCTGGATAAACTTTTAAGCGTTCAAAAACTACGTCCAGACATCCAGTCGATATTGGCTGGTTTAAGTGCGACTTCTCGGACGTTAATCCACTCGACCATGGTAACCCTGGAACAAATGTTTGAGCATTCAAAACCTACGTCCAGACATCCAGGCTCACAGACTAACCCCATAACAGTAACACATTACTGGGTATGATTTTATTCAGTAAAGGCCTGGGCCAACAGACTCACCACAAACTATAAAATTTTTACGGAATTATCATGGCGGGTTAAGTGTGACCCCTCGTAGGCTTTCCCACTCGACTATGGTAACCCTGGAAGAAACTTTTAAGCGTTCAAAACCTCGTCCAGAGATCCAGGCAATATTGGCGGTTTAAGTGCGACTTCTCGGTGGCTAATCCACTCGACCATGGTAACCCTGGAACAAATGTTTGAGCATTCAAAACCTAAGTCCAAACATCCAGGTTCACAGACTAACCACATAACAGTTACACATTACTGGGCATGAAT
This sequence comes from Puntigrus tetrazona, assembly GCF_018831695.1. Classification (NCBI taxonomy): domain Eukaryota; kingdom Metazoa; phylum Chordata; class Actinopteri; order Cypriniformes; family Cyprinidae; genus Puntigrus; species Puntigrus tetrazona. The sequence continues at coordinate 153,902 of NW_025048662.1, forward strand.
TTACTCAGTAAAGGCCTGGGCCCACAAACTCACATCATTACTACAAAACTTTTATGGGTATGATCTTGGCTGGGTTAAGCGTGACTTCTCGTAGGCTTTTCCACTCGACCATGGTAACCCTGGAAGAAATTTTTAAGCGTTCAAAACCTAAGTCCAGACATCTAGGCGCTTCATCCAGGCGATATTGGCCGGTTTAAGTGCAACCTCTCGGACGCTAATGCACTCGACCATGGTAACCCTGGAACAAATATTGAAGCGTTCAAAACGTAAATCCAGACATCCAGGCTCACAGACTAACCCCATAACAGGAACACATTACTGGGCATGATTTTATTCACTAAAGGCCCTGTATTATAGCTTTCTTTAAAGCCTGGACCCACAGACTCACCCCATTACTATAACACTTTCATGGGCATGATCTTGGCCGGGTTAAGTGTGACTTCTTGTAGGTTTTCCCACTCGACCATGGTAACACTGGAACAAATATTTGAGCGTTCAAAACCTACGTCCAGACATCCAGGATCACAGATTAATCCCATAACAGTAACATATTACTGGGCATGATTTTATTTAGTAAAGACATGGGCCAACAAACTCACCCCATTATTACAACACTATTATGGGCATGATCTTGGTCGACTTAAGTGTGACTTCTCGTAGGCTTTCCCACTCGACCATGGTAAACCTGGAACAAATATTTGAGCGTTCAAAACCTACGTCCAGACATCCAGGCTCACAGATTAACCCCATAACACCTACACATTACTGGGCATGATTTCATTCAGTAAAGGCCTGGGCCAACAGTCTCACCCCATTACTATAAAACTTTTATGGGAATGATCTTAGCCGGGTTAAGTGTGACTTTTCATAGAATTTCCCACTCGACCATGGTAACCCTGGAAGAAGTTTTTAAGCGTTCAAAACCTACGTCCAGACATCCAGGCGATATTGGCCGGTTTAAGTGCGACTTCTCGGACGCCAATCCACTCGACCATGGTAACCCTGGAACAAATGTTTGAGCGTTCAAAACCTACGACCAGACATCCAGGCTCACAGACTAACCCCATAACAGTAACACATTACTGGGTATGATTTTATACAGTAAAGACCCTGTATTACAGTTTTCTTTAAGGCCTGGGCCCACAAACTCACCCCATTACTATGACACTTTCAAGGGCATGATCTTGGCCGCGTTAAGTGTGACTTCTCGTAGGTTTTCCCACTCGACCATGGTAACACTGGAAAAAAAATATTGAAGCGTTCAAAACCTAAATCCAGACATCCAGGCTCACAGATTAACCCCATAACAGCTACACATTACTGGGCATGATTTTATTCAGTAAAGGCCTGGGCTCTCAGACTCACCCTATTACTAAAACAGGTGTGATCTTGGCCGGGTTAAGTGTGACTTCTAGTAGGCTTTCTTACTCGACCATGGTAACCCTGGAAGAAACTTTTGAGCATTCAAAACCTACGTCCAGACATCCAAGCACACAGACTAACCCCTTAACAATAACACATTACTGGGCATGATTTTATTCAGTAAAGGCCTGGGCCCACAGACTCACTCCATTACTATAACACTATTAGGGGCATGAAATTGGCTGGGTTAAGTGTGACTTCTCGTAGGCTTTCCCACTTGACCATGGTAACCCTGGAAGAAGTTTTTAAGCGTTCAAAACCTACGTCCAGACATCCAGGCGATATTGGCCGGTTTAAGTGCGACTTCACGGACGCTAATCCACTCGACCATGGTAACCCTGGAACAAATGTTTGAGCGTTCAAAACCTACGTCCAGACATCCAGGCTCACAGACTAACCCCATAACAGTAACAAATTACTGGCCATGATTTTATTCAGTAAAGGCCTGGGCCAACAGTCTAACCCCATTACTATAAAACTTTTATGGGAATGATCTTGGCCGGGTTAAGTGTGACTTCTCGTAGGCTTTCCCACTTGACCATAGTAACCCTGGAACAAATGTTTGAGCGTTCAGAACCTACGTCCAGACATCCAGGCTCTCAGACTAACCCCATAACAGTAACACATTACTGGGTATGATTTTATTCAGTAAAGACCATGTATTACAGTTTTCTTTAAGGCCTGGGCCCACAAACTCACCCCATTACTATGACACTTTCATGGGCATGATCTTGGCCGGGTTAAGTGTGACTTCTCGTAGGTTTTCCCACTCGACCATGGTAACCCTGGAACAAATATTGAAGCGTTCAAAACCTAAATCCAGACATCCAGGCTCACAGACTAACCCCATAACAGTAACAGATTACTGGGCATGATTTTATTCAGTAAAGGCCTGGGCTCTCAGACTCACCCTATTACTAAAACAAGTGTGATCTTGGCCGGGTTAAGTGTGACTTCTCGTAGGTTTTCCCACTCGACCATGGTAACCCTGGAACAAATATTTGAGCGCTCAAAACCTACATCCAGACATCCAGGCTCACAGATTAACCCCATAACAGCTACACATTACTGCATATGACTTTATTCAGTAAAGGCCTGGGACCAGAAACTCAACCCATTACTATAACACGTTCATGGGCATGATCTTGGCAAGGTTAAGCATGACTTGTCGTAGGCTTTCTTACTCAACAATGGTAACCCTGGAAGAAACTTTTAAGCATTCAAAGCCTACGTCCAGACATCCAAGCACACAGACTCACTCCTTAACAGTAACACATTACTGGGCATGATTTTAATCAGTAAAGACCATGTATTACAGTTTTATTTAAGGCCTGGGCCCACAAACTCACCCCATTACTATGACACTTTCATGGGCATGATCTTGGCTGGGTTAAGTGTGACTTCTCGTAGGTTTTCCCACTCGACCATGGTAAGCCTGGAACAAATATTGAAGCGTTCAAAACCTAAATCCAGACATCCAGGCTCACAGACTAACCCCATAACAGTAAAACATTACTGGGCATGATTTTATTCAGTAAAGTCCTGGGCTCTCAGACTCACCCTATTACTAAAACAGGTGTGATCTTGGCCGGGTTAAGTGTGACTTCTCGTAGGCTTTCTTACTCGACCATGGTAACCCTGGAAGAAACTTCTAAGCATTCAAAACCTACGTCCAGACATCCAAGCACACAGACTAACCCCTTAACAATAACACATTACTAGGCATGATTTTATTCAGTAAAGGCCTGGGCCCACAGACTCACTCCATTACTATAACACTACTGAGGGCATGATCTTGGCCGGGTTAAGTGTGACCTCTCGTAGGCTTTCCCACTCGACCATGGTAACCCTGGAAGAAATTTTTAAGCGTTCAAAACCTACGTCCAGACATCCAGCAATTATTGGCGGTTTAAGTGCGACTTCTCGGAGGCTAATCCACTCGACCATGGTAACCCTGGAACAAATGTTTGAACATTCAAAACCTAAGTCCAAACATCCAGGTTCACAGACTAACCCCATAACAGCTACACATTACTGGGCATGAATTTACTCAGTAAAGGCCTGGGCCCACAAACTCACCCCATTATTACAAAACTTTTATGGGTATGGTCTTGGCAGGGTTAAGCGTGACTTCTCGTAGGCTTTCCCACTCGACCATGGTAACCCTGGAAGAAATTTTTAAGCATTCAAAACCTGAGTCCAGACATCTAGGCGCTTCATCCAGGCGATATTGGCGGTTTAAGTGCAACCTCTCGGGCGCTAATCCACTCGACCATGGTAACACTGGAACAAATATTTGAGCGTTCAAAACCTACGTCCAGACATCCAGGATCACAGATTAATCCCATAACAGTAACATATTACTGGGCATGAGTTTATTTAGTAAAGACATGGGCCAACAAACTCACCCCAATATTACAACAATATTATGGGCATGATCTTGGTCGACTTAAGTGTGACTTCTCGTAGGCTTTCCCACTCGACCATGGTAACCCTGGAACAAATATTTGAGCGTTCAAAACCTACGTCCAGACATCCAGGCTCACAGATTAACCCCATAACAGCTACACATTACTGGGCATGATTTTATTCAGTAAAGGCCTGGGCTCTCAGACTCACCCTATTACTAAAACAAGTGTGATCTTGGCCGGGTTAAGTGTGACTTCTCGTAGGCTTTCTTACTCGACCATGGTAACCCTGGAAGAAACTTTTGAGCATTCAAAACCTACGTCTAGACATCCAAGCTCACAGACTAACCCCTTAACAATAACACATTACTGGGCATGATTTTATTCAGTAAAGGCCTGGGCCCACAGACTCACTCCATTACTATAACACTATTAGGGGCATGAAAATGGCTGGGTTAAGTGTGACTTCTCGTAGGCTTTCCCACTTGACCACGGTAACCCTGGAAGAAGTTTTTAAGCGTTCAAAACCTACGTCCAGACACCCAGGCGATATTGGCCGGTTTAAGTGCGACTTCTCGGACGCTAATCCACTCGATCATGGTAACCCTGGAACAAATGTTTGAGCGTTCAAAACCTACGTCCAGACATCCAGGCTCACAGACTAACCCCATAACAGTAACACATTACTGGGTATGATTTTATTCAGTAAAGACCATGTATTACAGTTTTATTTAAGGCCTGGGCCCACAAACTCACCCCATTACTATGACACTTTCATGGGCATGATCTTGGCTGGGTTAAGTGTGACTTCTCGTAGGTTTTCCCACTCGACCATGGTAACCCTGGAACAAATATTGAAGCGTTCAAAACCTAAATCCAGACATCCAGGCTCACAGACTAACCCCATAACAGTAACACATTACTGGGCATGATTTTATTTAGTAAAGACATGGGCCAACAAACTCAACCCATTATTACAACACTATTATGGGCATGATCTTGGTTGACTTAAGTGTGACTTCTCGTAGGCTTTCCCACTCGACCATGGTAACCCTAGAACAAATATTTGAGCGTTCAAAACCTACGTCCAGACATCCAGGCTCACAGATTAACCCCAAAACAGCTACACATTACTGCGTATGACTTTATTCAGTAAAGGCCTGGGACCAGAAACTCAACCCGTTACTATAACACTTTTATGGGCATGATCTTGGCAGGGTTAAGCGTGACTTGTCGTGGCTTTCGTACTCAACAATGGTAACCCTGGAAGAAACTTTTAAGCATTCAAAGCCTACGTCCAGACATCCAAGCACACAGACTAACCCCTTAACAGTAACAAATTACTGGGCATGATTTTATTCAGTAAAGGCCTGGGCCAACAGTCTCACCCCATTACTATAAAACTTTTATGGGAATGATCTTGGCCGGGTTAAGTGTGACTTCTCGTAGGCTTTCCCACTCGACCATGGTAACCCTGGAACAAATGTTTGAGCGTTCAGAACCTACGTCCAGACATCCAGGCTCTCAGACTAACCCCATAACAGTAACACATTACTGGGTATGATTTTATTCAGTAAAGACCATGTATTACAGTTTTCTTTAAGGCCTGGGCCCACAAACTCACCCCATTACTATGACACTTTCATGGGCATGATCTTGGCCGGGTTAAGTGTGACTTCTCGTAGGTTTTCCCACTCGACCATGGTAACCCTGGAACAAATATTGAAGCGTTCAAAACCTAAATCCAGACATCCAGGCTCACAGACTAACCCCATAACAGTAACAGATTACTGGGCATGATTTTATTCAGTAAAGGCCTGGGCTCTCAGACTCACCCTATTACTAAAACAAGTGTGATCTTGGCCGGGTTAAGTGTGACTTCTCGTAGGTTTTCCCACTCGACCATGGTAACCCTGGAACAAATATTGAAGCGTTCAAAACCTACGTCCAGACATCCAGGATCACAGATTAATCCCATAACAGTAACATATTACTGGGCAGGATTTTATTTAGTAAAGACATGGGCCAACAAACTCACCCCATTATTACAACACTATTATGGGCATGATCTTGGTCGACTTAAGTGTGACTTCTCGTAGGCTTTCCCACTTGACCATGGTAACCCTGGAACAAATATTTGAGCGCTCAAAACCTACATCCAGACATCCAGGCTCACAGATTAACCCCATAACAGCTACACATTACTGCATATGACTTTATTCAGTAAAGGCCTGGGACCAGAAACTCAACCCATTACTATAACACGTTCATGGGCATGATCTTGGCAAGGTTAAGCATGACTTGTCGTAGGCTTTCTTACTCAACAATAGTAACCCTGGAAGAAACTTTTAAGCATTCAAAGCCTACGTCCAGACATCCAAGCACACAGACTCACTCCTTAACAGTAACACATTACTGGGCATGATTTTATTCAGTAAAGACCATGTATTACAGTTTTATTTAAGGCCTGGGCCCACAAACTCACCCCATTACTATGACACTTTCATGGGCATGATCTTGGCTGGGTTAAGTGTGACTTCTCGTAGGTTTTCCCACTCGACCATGGTAAGCCTGGAACAAATATTGAAGCGTTCAAAACCTAAATCCAGACATCCAGGCTCACAGACTAACCCCATAACAGTAAAACATTACTGGGCATGATTTTATTCAGTAAAGTCCTGGGCTCTCAGACTCACCCTATTACTAAAACAGGTGTGATCTTGGCGGGTTAAGTGTGACTTCTCGTAGGCTTTCTTACTCGACCATGGTAACCCTGGAAGAAACTTCTAAGCATTCAAAACCTACGTCCAGACATCCAAGCACACAGACTAACCCCTTAACAATAACACATTACTAGGCATGATTTTATTCAGTAAAGGCCTGGGCCCACAGACTCACTCCATTACTATAACACTATTGAGGGCATGATCTTGGCCGGGTTAAGTGTGACCTCTCGTAGGCTTTCCCACTCGACCATGGTAACCCTGGAAGAAATTTTTAAGCGTTCAAAACCTACGTCCAGACATCCAGGCAATATTGGCCGGTTTAAGTGCGACTTCTCGGAGGCTAATCCACTCGACCATGGTAACCCTGGAACAAATGTTTGAACATTCAAAACCTAAGTCCAAACATCCAGGTTCACAGACTAACCCCATAACAGTTACACATTACTGGGCATGAATTTACTCAGTAAAGGCCTGGGCCCACAAACTCACCCCATTATTACAAAACTTTTATGGGTATGGTCTTGGCCGGGTTAAGCTTGACTTCTCGTAGGCTTTCCCACTCGACCATGGTAACCCTGGAAGAAATTTTTAAGCATTCAAAACCTGAGTCCAGACATCTAGGCGCTTCATCCAGGCGATATTGGCCGGTTTAAGTGCAACCTCTCGGACGCTAATCCACTCGACCATGGTAACACTGGAACAAATATTTGAGCGTTCAAAACCTACGTCCAGACATCCAGGATCACAGATTAATCCCATAACAGTAACATATTACTGGGCATGAGTTTATTTATTAAAGACATGGGCCAACAAACTCACCCCAATATTACAACAATATTATGGGCATGATCTTGGTCGACTTAAGTGTGACTTCTCGTAGGCTTTCCCACTCGACCATGGTAACCCTGGAACAAATATTTGAGCGTTCAAAACCTACGTCCAGACATCCAGGCTCACAGATTAACCCCATAACAGCTACACATTACTGGGCATGATTTTATTCAGTAAAGGCCTGGGCTCTCAGACTCACCCTATTACTAAAACAAGTGTGATCTTGGCCGGGTTAAGTGTGACTTCTCGTAGGCTTTCTTACTCGACCATGGTAACCCTGGAAGAAACTTTTGAGCATTCAAAACCTACGTCTAGACATCCAAGCTCACAGACTAACCCCTTAACAATAACACATTACTGGGCATGATTTTATTCAGTAAAGGCCTGGGCCCACAGACTCACTCCATTACTATAACACTATTAGGGGCATGAAAATGGCTGGGTTAAGTGTGACTTCTCGTAGGCTTTCCCACTTGACCATGGTAACCCTGGAAGAAGTTTTTAAGCGCTCAAAACCTACGTCCAGACACCCAGGCGATATTGGCGGTTTAAGTGCGACTTCTCGGACGCTAATCCACTCGATCATGGTAACCCTGGAACAAATGTTTGAGCGTTCAAAACCTACGTCCAGACATCCAGGCTCACAGACTAACCCCATAACAGTAACACATTACTGGGTATGATTTTATTCAGTAAAGACCATGTATTACAGTTTTATTTAAGGCCTGGGCCCACAAACTCACCTCATTACTATGACACTTTCATGGGCATGATCTTGGCTGGGTTAAGTGTGACTTCTCGTAGGTTTTCCCACTCGACCATGGTAACCCTGGAACAAATATTGAAGCGTTCAAAACCTAAATCCAGACATCCAGGCTCACAGACTAACCCCATAACAGTAACACATTACTGGGCATGATTTTATTTAGTAAAGACATGGGCCAACAAACTCAACCCACTATTACAACACTATTATGGGCATGATCTTGGTTGACTTAAGTGTGACTTCTCGTAGGCTTTCCCACTCGACCATGGTAACCCCTAGAACAAATATTTGAGCGTTCAAAACCTACGTCCAGACATCCAGGCTCACAGATTAACCCCAAAACAGCTACACATTACTGCGTATGACTTTATTCAGTAAAGGCCTGGGACCAGAAACTCAACCCGTTACTATAACACTTTTATGAGCATGATCTTGGCAGGGTTAAGCGTGACTTGTCGTAGGCTTTCGTACTCAACAATGGTAACCCTGGAAGAAACTTTTAAGCATTCAAAGCCTACGTCCAGACATCCAAGCACACAGACTAACCCCTTAACAGTAACAAATTACTGGGCATGATTTTATTCAGTAAAGGCCTGGGCCAACAGTCTCACCCCATTACTATAAAACTTTTATGGGAATGATCTTGGCCGGGTTAAGTGTGACTTCTCGTAGGCTTTCCCACTCGACCATGGTAACCCTGGAACAAATGTTTGAGCGTTCAGAACCTACGTCCAGACATCCAGGCTCTCAGACTAACCCCATAACAGTAACACATTACTGGGTATGATTTTATTCAGTAAAGACCATGTATTACAGTTTTCTTTAAGGCCTGGGCCCACAAACTCACCCCATTACTATGACACTTTCATGGGCATGATCTTGGCGGGTTAAGTGTGACTTCTCGTAGGTTTTCCCACTCGACCATGGTAACCCTGGAACAAATATTGAAGCGTTCAAAACCTAAATCCAGACATCCAGGCTCACAGACTAACCCCATAACAGTAACAGATTACTGGGCATGATTTTATTCAGTAAAGGCCTGGGCTCTCAGACTCACCCTATTACTAAAACAAGTGTGATCTTGGCCGGGTTAAGTGTGACTTCTCGTAGGTTTTCCCACTCGACCATGGTAACCCTGGAACAAATATTGAAGCGTTCAAAACCTACGTCCAGACATCCAGGATCACAGATTAATCCCATAACAGTAACATATTACTGGGCAGGATTTTATTTAGTAAAGACATGGGCCAACAAACTCACCCCATTATTACAACACTATTATGGGCATGATCTTGGTCGACTTAAGTGTGACTTCTCGTAGGCTTTCCCACTTGACCATGGTAACCCTGGAACAAATATTTGAGCGCTCAAAACCTACATCCAGACATCCAGGCTCACAGATTAACCCCATAACAGCTACACATTACTGCATATGACTTTATTCAGTAAAGGCCTGGGACCAGAAACTCAACCCATTACTATAACACGTTCATGGGCATGATCTTGGCAAGGTTAAGCATGACTTGTCGTAGGCTTTCTTACTCAACAATAGTAACCCTGGAAGAAACTTTTAAGCATTCAAAGCCTACGTCCAGACATCCAAGCACACAGACTCACTCCTTAACAGTAACACATTACTGGGCATGATTTTATTCAGTAAAGACCATGTATTACAGTTTTATTTAAGGCCTGGGCCCACAAACTCACCCCATTACTATGACACTTTCATGGGCATGATCTTGGCTGGGTTAAGTGTGACTTCTCGTAGGTTTTCCCACTCGACCATGGTAAGCCTGGAACAAATATTGAAGCGTTCAAAACCTAAATCCAGACATCCAGGCTCACAGACTAACCCCATAACAGTAAAACATTACTGGGCATGATTTTATTCAGTAAAGTCCTGGGCTCTCAGACTCACCCTATTACTAAAACAGGTGTGATCTTGGCCGGGTTAAGTGTGACTTCTCGTAGGCTTTCTTACTCGACCATGGTAACCCTGGAAGAAACTTCTAAGCATTCAAAACCTACGTCCAGACATCCAAGCACACAGACTAACCCCTTAACAATAACACATTACTAGGCATGATTTTATTCAGTAAAGGCCTGGGCCCACAGACTCACTCCATTACTATAACACTATTGAGGGCATGATCTTGGCCGGGTTAAGTGTGACCTCTCGTGAAGCTTTCCCACTCGACCATGGTAACCCTGGAAGAAATTTTTAAGCGTTCAAAACCTACGTCCAGACATCCAGGCAATATTGGCCGGTTTAAGTGCGACTTCTCGGAGGCTAATCCACTCGACCATGGTAACCCTGGAACAAATGTTTGAACATTCAAAACCTAAGTCCAAACATCCAGGTTCACAGACTAACCCCATAACAGTTACACATTACTGGGCATGAATTTACTCAGTAAAGGCCTGGGCCCACAAACTCACCCCATTATTACAAAACTTTTATGGGTATGGTCTTGGCCGGGTTAAGCTTGACTTCTCGTAGGCTTTCCCACTCGACCATGGTAACCCTGGAAGAAATTTTTAAGCATTCAAAACTTGAGTCCAGACATCTAGGCGCTTCATCCAGGCGATATTGGCGGTTTAAGTGCAACCTCTCGGACGCTAATCCACTCGACCATGGTAACACTGGAACAAATATTTGAGCGTTCAAAACCTACGTCCAGACATCCAGGATCACAGATTAATCCCATAACAGTAACATATTACTGGGCATGAGTTTATTTATTAAAGACATGGGCCAACAAACTCACCCCAATATTACAACAATATTATGGGCATGATCTTGGTCGACTTAAGTGTGACTTCTCGTAGGCTTTCCCACTCGACCATGGTAACCCTGGAACAAATATTTGAGCGTTCAAAACCTACGTCCAGACATCCAGGCTCACAGATTAACCCCATAACAGCTACACATTACTGGGCATGATTTTATTCAGTAAAGGCCTGGGCTCTCAGACTCACCCTATTACTAAAACAAGTGTGATCTTGGCCGGGTTAAGTGTGACTTCTCGTAGGCTTTCTTACTCGACCATGGTAACCCTGGAAGAAACTTTTGAGCATTCAAAACCTACGTCTAGACATCCAAGCTCACAGACTAACCCCTTAACAATAACACATTACTGGGCATGATTTTATTCAGTAAAGGCCTGGGCCCACAGACTCACTCCATTACTATAACACTATTAGGGGCATGAAAATGGCTGGGTTAAGTGTGACTTCTCGTAGGCTTTCCCACTTGACCATGGTAACCCTGGAAGAAGTTTTTAAGCGTTCAAAACCTACGTCCAGACACCCAGGCGATATTGGCCGGTTTAAGTGCGACTTCTCGGGCGCTAATCCACTCGATCATGGTAACCCTGGAACAAATGTTTGAGCGTTCAAAACCTACGTCCAGACATCCAGGCTCACAGACTAACCCCATAACAGTAACACATTACTGGGTATGATTTTATTCAGTAAAGACCATGTATTACAGTTTTATTTAAGGCCTGGGCCCACAAACTCACCTCATTACTATGACACTTTCATGGGCATGATCTTGGCTGGGTTAAGTGTGACTTCTCGTAGGTTTTCCCACTCGACCATGGTAACCCTGGAACAAATATTGAAGCGTTCAAAACCTAAATCCAGACATCCAGGCTCACAGACTAACCCCATAACAGTAACACATTACTGGGCATGATTTTATTTAGTAAAGACATGGGCCAACAAACTCAACCCACTATTACAACACTATTATGGGCATGATCTTGGTTGACTTAAGTGTGACTTCTCGTAGGCTTTCCCACTCGACCATGGTAACCCTAGAACAAATATTTGAGCGTTCAAAACCTACGTCCAGACATCCAGGCTCACAGATTAACCCCAAAACAGCTACACATTACTGCGTATGACTTTATTCAGTAAAGGCCTGGGACCAGAAACTCAACCCGTTACTATAACACTTTTATGAGCATGATCTTGGCAGGGTTAAGCGTGACTTGTCGTAGGCTTTCGTACTCAACAATGGTAACCCTGGAAGAAACTTTTAAGCATTCAAAGCCTACGTCCAGACATCCAAGCACACAGACTAACCCCTTAACAGTAACAAATTACTGGGCATGATTTTATTCAGTAAAGGCCTGGGCCAACAGTCTCACCCCATTACTATAAAACTTTTATGGGAATGATCTTGGCCGGGTTAAGTGTGACTTCTCGTAGGCTTTCCCACTCGACCATGGTAACCCTGGAAGAATTTTTAAGCGTTCAAAGCCTAAATCTAGACATCCAGGCTCACAGACGCACCCCATAACAGTAACACATTACTGGGAATGATTTTATTCAGTAAAGGCCTGGGCCCACAGACTCACTCCATTACTATAACACTATTAGGGGCATGATCTTGGCCGGCTTAAGTGTGACTTCTCGTAGGCTTTCCCACTTGACCATGGTAACCCTGGAAGAAGTTTTTAAGTGTTCAAAACCTACGTCCAGACATCCAGGCGATATTGGCCGGTTTAAGTGCGACTTCTCGGACGCTAATCCACTCGACCATGGTAACCCTGGAACAAATGTTTGAGCGTTCAAAACCTACGTCCAGACATCCAGGCTCACAGACTAACCCCATAACAGTAACACATTACTGGGTATGATTTTATTCAGTAAAGACCATGTATTACAGTTTTCTTTAAGGCCTGGGCCCACAAACTCACCCCATTACTATGACACTTTCATGGGCATGATCTTGGCCGGGTTAAGTGTGACTTCTCGTAGGTTTTCCCACTCTCGACCATGGTAAGCCTGGAACAAATATTGAAGCGTTCAAAACCTAAATCCAGACATCCAGGCTCACAGACTAACCCCATAACAGTAACACATTACTGTGCATGATTTTATTCAGTAAAGGCCTGGGCCCACAAACTCACCCCATTATTACAATACTATTATGGGCATGATCTTGGCGGGTTAAGTGTGACTTCTCGTAGGCTTTCTTACTCGACCATGGTAACCCTGGAAAAACTTTTAAGCGTCAAAACCTACGTCCAGACATCCAGTCGATATTGGCTGGTTTAAGTGCGACTTCTCGGACGTTAATCCACTCGACCATGGTAACCCTGGAACAAATGTTTGAGCATTCAAAACCTACGTCCAGACATCCAGGATCACAGATTAATCCCATAACAGTAACACATTACTGGGCATGATTTTATTTAGTAAAGACATGGGCCAACAAACTCACCCCATTATTACAACACTATTATGGGCATGATCTTGGTTGACTTAAGTGTGACTTCTCGTAGCTTTCCCACTCGACCATGGTAACCCTGGAACAAATATTTGAGCGCTCAAAACCTACGTCCAGACATCCAGGCTCACAGATTAACCCCATAACAGCTACACATTACTGCGTACGACTTTATCCAGTAAAGGCCTGGGACCAGAAACTCAACCCATTACTATAACACTTTTATGGGCATGATCTTGGCAGGGTTAAGCGTGACTTGTCGTAGGCTTTCTTACTCAACAATGGTAACCCTGGAAGAAACTTTTGAGCATTCAAAGCCTACGTCCAGACATCCAAGCACACAGACTAACCCCTTAACAGTAACAAATTACTGGCCATGATTTTATTCAGTAAAGGCCTGGGCCAACAGTCAAACCCCATTACTATAAAACTTTTATGGGAATGATCTTGGCCGGGTTAAGTGTGACTTCTCGTAGGCTTTCCCACTTGACCATAGTAACCCTGGAACAAATGTTTGAGCGTTCAGAACCTACGTCCAGACATCCAGGCTCTCAGACTAACCCCATAACAGTAACACATTACTGGGTATGATTTTATTCAGTAAAGACCATGTATTACAGTTTTCTTTAAGGCCTGGGCCCACAAACTCACCCCATTACTATGACACTTTCATGGGCATGATCTTGGCCGGGTTAAGTGTGACTTCTCGTAGGTTTTCCCACTCGACCATGGTAACCCTGGAACAAATATTGAAGCGTTCAAAACCTAAATCCAGACATCCAGGCTCACAGACTAACCCCATAACAGTAACAGATTACTGGGCATGATTTTATTCAGTAAAGGCCTGGGCTCTCAGACTCACCCTATTACTAAAACAAGTGTGATCTTGGCCGGGTTAAGTGTGACTTCTCGTAGGCTTTCTTACTCGACCATGGTAACCCTGGAAGAAACTTTTGAGCACTCAAAACCTACGTCCAGACAACCAAGCACACAGACTAACCCCTTAACAATAACACACATACTGGGCATGATTTTATTCACTAAAGACCCTGTATTACAGTTTTCTTTAGGCCTGGGCCTACAAACTCACCCCATTACTATGACACTTTCATTAGCATGATCTTGGCGGGTTAAGTGTGTGACTTCTCGTAGGTTTTCCCACTCGACCATGGTAACACTGGAACAAATATTTGAGCGTTCAAAACCTACGTCCAGACATCCAGGATCACAGATTAATCCCATAACAGTAACATATTACTGGGCATGATTTTATTTAGTAAAGACATGGGCCAACAAACTCACCCCATTATTACAACACTATTATGGGCATGATCTTGGTCGACTTAAGTGTGACTTCTCGTAGGCTTTCCCACTTGACCATGGTAACCCTGGAACAAATATTTGAGCGCTCAAAACCTACGTCCAGACATCCAGGCTCACAGATTAACCCCATAACAGCTACACATTACTGCATATGACTTTATTCAATAAAGGCCTGGGACCAGAAACTCAACCCATTACTATAACACGTTCATGGGCATGATCTTGGCAAGGTTAAGCATGACTTGTCGTAGGCTTTCTTACTCAACAATGGTAACCCTGGAAGAAACTTTTAAGCATTCAAAGCCTACGTCCAGACATCCAAGCACACAGACTCACTCCTTAACAGTAACACATTACTGGGCATGATTTTATTCAGTAAAGGCCTGGGCCAACAGTCTCACCCCATTACTATAAAACTTTTATGGGAATGATCTTGGCCGGGTTAAGTGTGACTTCTCGTAAGCTTTCCCACTCGACCATGGTAACCCTGGAAGAATTTTTTAAGCGTTCAAAGCCTAAATCTAGACATCCAGGCTCACAGACGCACCCCATAACAGTAACACATTACTGGGAATGATTTTATTCAGTAAAGGCCTGGGCCCACAGACTCACTCCATTACTATAACACTATTAGGGGCATGATCTTGGCCGGGTTAAGTATGTCTTCTCGTAGGCTTTCCCACTTGACAATGGTAACCCTGGAAGAAGTTTTTAAGCGTTCAAAATCTACGTCCAGACATCCAAGCGATATTGGCCGGTTTAAGTGCGACTTCTCGGACGCTAATCCACTCGACCATGGTAACCCTGGAACAAATGTTTGAGCGTTCAAAACCTACGTCCAGACATCCAGGCTCACAGACTAACCCCATAACACTAACACATTACTGGGTATGATTTTATTCAGTAAAGACCATGTATTACAGTTTTCTTTAAGGCCTGGGCCCACAAACTCACCCCATTACTATGACACTTTCATGGGCATGATCTTGGCCGGGTTAAGTGTGACTTCTCGTAGGTTTTCCCACTCGACCATGGTAACCCTGGAACAAATATTGAAGCGTTCAAAACCTAAATCCAGACATCCAGGCTCACAGACTAACCCCATAACAGTAACACATTACTGGGCATGATTTTATTCAGTAAAGGCCTGGGCTCTCAGACTTACTCTATTACTAAAACAGGTGTGATTTTGGCCGGGTTAAGTGTGACTTCTCGTAGGCCTCCCCACTCGACCATGGTAACCCTTGAAGAACTTTTTAAGCGTTCAAAACCTAAATCCAGACATCCAGGCTCACAGACTAACCCCTTAACAATAACACATTACTGGGTATGATTTTATTCAGTAAAGGCCTTGGCCCACAAACTCACCCCATTATTACAACACTATTATGGGCATGATCTTGGCCGGTTAAGTGTGACTTCTCGTAGGCTTTCTTACTCGACCATGGTAACCCTGGAAAAACTTTTAAGCGTTCAAAACCTACGTCCAGACATCCAGTCGATATTGGCTGGTTTAAGTGCGACTTCTCGGACGTTAATCCACTCGACCATGGTAACCCTGGAACAAATGTTTGAGCATTCAAAACCTACGTCCAGACATCCAGGCTCACAGACTAACCCCATAACAGTAACACATTACAGGGTATGATTTTATTCAGTAAAGGCCTGGGCCACCAGACTCACCACAAACTATAAAACTTTTAAGGGAATTATCATGGCCGGGTTAAGTGTGACCTCTCGTAGGCTTTCCCACTCGACCATGGTAACCCTGGAATAAATTTTTAAGCGTTAAAAACCTACGTCCTGACATCCAGGCAATATTGGCCGGTTTAAGTGCGACTTCTCGGAGGCTAATCCACTCGACCATGGTAACCCTGGAACAAATGTTTGAGCATTCAAAACCTACGTCCAGACATCCAGGCTTACAGACTAACCCTATAACAGTAACACATTACTGGGTATGATTTTATTCAGTAAAGGCCTGGGCTAACAGACTCACCACAAACTATAAAACTTTTATGGGAATTATCATGGCCGGGTTAAGTGTGACCTCTCGTAGGCTTTCCCACTCGACCATGGTAACCCTGGAAGAAATTTTTAAGCGTTCAAAACCTACGTCCAGACATCCAGGCAATATTGGCCGGTTTAAGTGCGACTTCTCGGAGGCTAATCCACTCGACCATGGTAACCCTGGAACAAATGTTTGAGCATTCAAAACCTAAGTCCAAACATCCAGGTTCACAGACTAACCCCATAACAGTTACACATTACTGGGCATGAATTTACTCAGTAAAGGCCTGGGCCCACAAACTCACCCCATTACTACAAAACTGTTATGGGTAAGATCTTGGCAGGGTTAAGTGTGACTTCTCGTAGGCTTTCCCACTCGACCATGGTAACCCTGGAACAAATATTTGAAAGTTCAAAACGTACGTCGAGACATCCAGGCTCACAGACTAACCCCATAACAGTCACACATTACTGGGCATGATTTTATTTAGTAAAGGCCTGAGCCCACAGACTCACCCCATTACTATAACAATATTATGGGTATGATCTTGGCCGGGTTAAGTGTGACTTCTCGTATGCTTTCCCACTCAACCATGGTAACCCTGGAAGAAATATTGAAGCATTCAAAACCTAAATCCAGACATCCAAGTTCACAGACTAACCCCACAACAATTACACATTACTGGGCATGATTTTACTCAGTAAAGGCCCTGTACTACAGTTTTTTTAAGGCCTGGGCCCACAAACTCAACCCATTACTATAACACTTTTATGGGCATGATCTTGGCAGGGTTAAGCATGACTTGTCGTAGGCTTTCCCACTCAACCATGGTAACCCTGGAACAAATATTGAAGCATTCAAAACCTAAATCCAGACATCCAGGCTCACAGACTAACCCAATCACAGTAACACATTACTGGGCATGATTTTATTCAGTAAAGGCCTGGGCCCACAAACACACCCCATTATTACAACACTATTATGGGCATGATCTTGGCCGGGTTAAGTGTGACTTCTCGTAGGTTTTCCCACTCGACCATGGTAACCCTGGAACAAATATTGAAGCGTTCAAAACCTAAATCCAGACATTCAGGCTCACAGACTAACCCCATAACAGTAAAACATTACTGGGCATGATTTTATTCAGTAAAGGCCTGGGCTCTCAGACTCACCCTATTACTAAAACAGGTGTGATCTTGGCCGGGTTAAGTGTGACTTCTCGTAGGCTTTCTTACTCGACCATGTTAACCCTGGAAGAAACTTCTAAGCATTCAAAACCTACGTCCAGACATCCAAGCACACAGACTAACCCTTTAACAATAACACATTACTGGGCATGATTTTATTCAGTAAAGGCCTGGGCCCACAGACTCACTCCATTACTATAACACTATTATGGGCATGATCTTGGCCGGGTTAAGTGTGACTTCTCGTAGGCTTCCCCACTCGACCATGGTAACCCTTGAAGAAATTTTTGCCGTTCAAAGCCTAAATCCAGACATCCAGGCTCACAGACTAACCCAATAACAGTAACACATTACTGGGTATGATTTTATTCAGTAAAGGCCTGGGCCCACAAACTCACCCCATTATTACAACACTATTATGGGCATGATCTTGGCTGGGTTAAGTGAGACTTCTCGTAGGCTTTCTTACTCGACCATGGTAACCCTGGACAAACTTTTAAGCGTTCAAAACCTACGTCCAGACATCCAGTCGATATTGGCTGGTTTAAGTGCGACTTCTCGGACGTTAATCCACTCGACCATGGTAACCCTGGAACAAATGTTTGAGCATTCAAAACCTACGTCCAGACATCCAGGCTTACAGACTAACCCCATAACAGTAACACATTACTGGGTATGATTTTATTCAGTAAAGGCCTGGGCTAACAGACTCACCACAAACTATAAAACTTTTATGGGAATTATCATGGCCGGGTTAAGTGTGACCTCTCGTAGGCTTTCCCACTCGACCATGGTAACCCTGGAAGAAATTTTTAAGCGTTCAAAACCTACGTCCAGACATCCAGGCAATATTGGCCGGTTTAAGTGCGACTTCTCGGAGGCTAATCCACTCGACCATGGTAACCCTGGAACAAATGTTTGAGCATTCAAAACCTAAGTCCAAACATCCAGGTTCACAGACTAACCCCATAACAGTTACACATTACTGGGCATGAATTTAATCAGTAAAGGCCTGGGCCCACAAACTCACCCCATTACTACAAAACTTTTATGGGTATGGTCTTGGCAGGGTTAAGCGTGACTTCTCGTAGGCTTTCCCACTCGACCATGGTAACCCTGAAAGAAATTTTTAAGCGTTCAAAACCTAAGTCCAGACATCTAGGCGCTTCATCCAGGCGATATTGGCCGGTTTAAGTGCAACCTCTCGGACGCTAATCCACTCGACCATGGTAACACTGGAACAAATATTTGAGCGTTCAAAACCTACGTCCAGACATCCAGGATCACAGACTAACCCCATAACAGTAACACATTACTAGGCATGATTTTATTCAGTAAAGGCCTGGGCCAACAGTCTCACCCCATTACTATAAAACTTTTATGGGAATGATCTTGGCCGGGTTAAGTGTGACTTCTCGTAGGCTTTCCCACTCGACCATGGTAACCCCTGATAAAATTTTTAGGCGTTCAAAGCCTAAATCTAGACATCCAGGCTCACAGACGCACCCCATAACAGTAACACATTACTGGGAATGATTTTATTCAGTAAAGGCCTGGGCCCACAGACTCACTCCATTACTATAACACTATTAGGGGCATGATCTTGGCCGGGTTAAGTGTGACTGTTAGAGTTATGTATTGACATTTTGAAATCTCGACCCTTCAGTTTCAGTTTTCATCTAGGTGCCAGGCTTTGTCAGCTTGGTCTGAACGGAATGTTGGAGTTAAATGTTGACAGTTATGCACCTGTGGGTTTTTAATTGCTGTTTGATCCTTGGTTGTGACATGACCTCTGCATAATACTGATAGGGCCACCGGAAGAATCTGAAGGAGTGAAGACTCTGACGCATGAGAGAAGTTGCCAATTGTTTTCATTTACTGTATCTTGTCTTTTTCCTCTATAAATAAAGCGACTTGTAATCTGAGCTTCGGAGACAAAAGGGAGGTTAAGGAGAAACCTGCTTCTCTCCCGCTTGCAACCGACAGCACAATCTTTGCAAGCTAAAAATCCATAAAAACTTGTCTTGTGTTTTATTTCGCTTTGAGTTGATCCTTCCTGGTAAAGAGCCGTTTGAGTGAAATAGTCTCAACATTTACTTGGTCCTTCGAGCCGGATCCCAACACGACAGAGCGGAGGAGGAGAGGACGAAGAGGAGCCGAGAGACAGTCTCTGATCAGAGCCAGGCAATAGCTGCCTGCAAAAATCCACCCTCGTGAATTCGAGGGGGGTCGGTGATTCTTCGTCTGGAAAAATCAACTTCTCCGGGCTGTCTGACGGGAGCCGTTGGAAGGACAACTCAACGCACTGATCAGGTGATATACCGGTATTGTTTTTTATGGGTGAAGTATGTGAATGAGACTGCAGTATAATAGGTACCGGCTTGAGTTCGTAGCCAGTGATTTGCCTGTTGAGGTGAAGGATCTGTATCGACAGTGAAGCCAAGATTACTAGCTGCTTTGGAAGCACAGTAATCTCGACAGACGAATTCTGTCGACCAATAGTCTGGGACAGTGGTTTTCAACCTGTGGGCCGCGGCCCCCCAGTGGGCCGCAACGGTATTGCAGGGGGGCCGCCAGTTATTATCAATAGAAATAATAATATTGCTAATGTACGTAAAAATGTGTAGTAATAATTAAATATCATAATTAATTAAATAAAAAATAATAATAATAAACTGTTACTATGCGTTCACTATTCCAGGTCGTTGATTGGTTTAAAAACAACCCGCCGATTTAGGCTATGTAACATATTTTTGCTGCATACATTTAAATTTCTTTTTTAATTTTTTTGCAGTGGGCCGCGGAAACATATGTGTTTGGTTGTGTGGGCTGTGAGTTAAAAAAGATTGGGAACCACTGGTCTGGGACATTGGTTTGTCGACAAAAAATTGTTCTAAGCGCGCAGGGTATGAATGGTATGAATGTGTTGTATGAACGTCATTGCGAATCACTAGGATTTGCGGTGAATAAGGTGGTTGTTGTGGTTTAGGAATAACACAACTGATATTTTTCCCCACTAGAAGGGGAGTTGTGTTGTTCAAACATAAAATTTATATTGGGTTTGAGTCAAAATTGAAAAGTTGGTTTGTTCAGACGGCTGTATCCGCAGACAAATTAGTGTCTGTAGAAGCTTGGTGCAGTGGACGATCTGATCAGACGTGTGACTAATCGTTGACTCTTACCAAAAAGCAAACATGGGCGCAGGAAATAGTAAATTGACGGGAGATCCAAAGTTTATGCATACATATTCGGCAGACAGTGTGCGATATCTCAATGAGTGGAATAAAAAATATGATTTCAGTGGTAAATTAGTCAAAAGGGACTGCGCTCTCTTAATAAACAAAATAAAGGTTGATTTATCCTTAGCCAAGGGAAAAAAGGGTGATCTGTTGAAACGTCAATTGATTGAAGCGACGAGATGGCAAGAGCAGGTAGATAGAAGGTATGCGGAAGTCGAAGAGAAAGGAACAAGAAAGATTGATTGCAGTGCAGAAAGAAGAAGACCCAGCAGATTATGTTGGGAGACCAGAGGCATTGTATCGGCAAGAAAAGTTAAGTTAAGTAGGGAAAGCAGCACGTGGTCGAGCTAGAGAGAGAGAGGTGTTGAGACAGAGACGCGATGACAGAGAATATGGTAGGTGTTTTAATTGCCACAAGGAAGGCCATTATATCCGAGGCTGCCCAGAACCGCTAAAGCCCAGAACACAGGGTAGAAGCCCCGATGAAAGCCACAGACCAGCCCCATATAATGATCAATTATGACTAGGTGAGACCAATAATGACCCCCTAGATGACCCAGAAAATGACTCCGATCTAGGCGAGACTGATAATGACCCCAAAACTGACCTAGACTTGCAGAGCAGTATCAAAGCTTTTTAGCTTTGTCAAGAAATACTCGCTTACCCGAACGAGAGCTAATAGTGAATGGAACCCGAGTAAAATTTCTCTGTGACTCTGGGGCAGACAGAACAGTATTACATGACAGAATTCCAGGATTGCAGCCTAGCTCTAAAAAGATATATGTAAAATCAGCCAATGGGCTGGTTACAGAGAATAAGTTTTCTCAACCAACCACCATTAACGATCCAAAAACGGGCCTCAGCACAGACACAGAAGTAGTGTTATGTCCAGGTTGTCCAGTAAACCTCCTGGGTAGGGATCTCATGTCCCCACTTCAAATTTCCATACACCCACTGAAAACAGGCATGGTTGCTATAGGGAAGGATGAGGAAGTGCCCACATACCCAGTGCAGTGTTTAAAAGAGCCCAATTACTACTGGTCTTTAGATTTCCCCGATCAAGATCCAGGGAGGATAGGGAAGAATCTGCTAGATTTGTTACCAGAACCAACACCCCCAAAGACAGAAGTTAAAACTGACAGGGACCTACATGTGACTATGTATTACAAGCGAGACCCAGGGCCCGACCCAGCCTACTCAGAAAGATTTTCGAGGCTAGGGCCTCAGCACGTGACATTGAGCACACTATACACAGACAGAAAAGGAAATGCTGTTTGCTCTGTGAAACTTTACAGCGAGGCACAGCGACTTTTTGAAGGTCAAGGCAGACCGCCACATGTATCTTTGTCTAAAACAGATAACATGAAGTGGGAAGTGTTGCCAAAACTGATAGAGCAAGGACAGCTAGACAGATGGTCAGACAATGGGGATGGGTGGGAAGTGAATGAGAGGCGCTCTCTCTATTCCAAAACAGTGAACTGGATGTGTACACTTACCCCCAGAGCCCATTTGACTGAAGACACAATATGACATTCTTTAGCCGCTGTTGAGATAGATCCTTTTCTCAAAGCAGTGCCAGATAAATTTTGGTCAAGAGGGAAGACAGACGTAGGGTTAATGACGACAGCATCACCCGTGGTTATAAAGCCAAAAACAAACTATAGGCCCCGCATAAAGCAATATCCTTAAGCCAGATGCACAGGAAGGCATAAAACCAGTTATTGAAGAAATGATAAAGGCAGGTATAATAGTTGAAGCCCCCGAGGCCCACTGTAACACGCCGATTTTTCCTGTCAGGAAAGCAGACTCCCAGAGCTGGAGGATGATTCAAGATTTAAGAGCTGTAAATCAAGCTGTAGAGAGCAGGGCCCCCTGTGTGCCAGATCCACACACATTGTTGAATCAGTTAAAACCTGAAATGAAATGGTTTACGGTAGTGGATTTAAGCAATGCATTTTTCTCCATACCAGTACATAAAGACTCACAGGGGTGGTTTGGGTTCACTTACAAATGTAAAAAATACACTTACACCCGCCTTCCTCAGGGATTTGTTGATAGCCCGACAATCTTTTCATCAGAACTAATGAGCTGTCTGTCACCCCTCACAGTTCCAACCCACAGTCAGGTTTTAGTTTATGTCGATGACGTATTGATTGCCTCAGACACACAAGAGCACAACAAAGAAGCTGCTGTAAAAGTGTTTCAGCATTTAGCAGCGACAGGGAACAAAGCTTCTTTAGCCAAACTGCAATGGGCAAAACAGGAAGTGGTATTTTTAGGTCACAGAATAACCCCGCTAGGCAGAGCCCTAACTGACAGCAGAAAAGAGGCTATACAGCTAGCACCAAAACCCGAGACAAAGCAACAGATGTTGCAATTTTTAGGTTTGTGTAACTACTGCAGACAATGGATTGCAGACTACGCCATACTAACACAGCCCTTGTTAGACATGATTTATGGCACTCCCACAGCCATGAAAGATAAGATTAGCTGGACCCCGGAAGGGGAAAAGCTTTTCACACAGCTAAAGGAGGGATTGATTCAATCCACAGTGTTGAGTTTACCTGATTATTCCAAACCATTTAATCAGACAGTAGACTGCAAGGACAAATTTATGACGTCAGTGCTGACACAGGAGTCAGGTGGCAAGAACAAACCAGTAGCTTACTACTCCAAGAGGTTAGATCCAGTGGCTTGTGCACTTCCGCCTTGCGTGAAAGCTGTATGTGCAGCAGCCCTGGCCGTCCAGGCATCAGCTGAAGTAGTGTTGTTTCATAAACTCACACTATTGGTCCCACACTCAGTCGACGCACTATTAACTGAAACAAAAATGTCATTTCTATCACCAGCAAGACATTTAGCTGTCATGTCCATTTTAATGTCACAGCCACATCTCACCATTAAAAGATGTACGACATTAAACCCATCTTCTCTGTTGCCAACTTGTAATGACGGCACACCACACTGTTGTTTGACCAGCACAGAACAGAATTGCAAACCTAGGCCCGACTTGGAGAGACGTTCCATTAACGGAGGGAGAGACACTGTTTGTAGATGGCTCATGCTCTAAAAATAGTCAAGGTGAAAATCAATGTGGTTATGCTGTTGTGTCAGAAAAAGAGATAGTGACTGCAGGAAACTGCCCTCTCATTACTCAGCCCAGGCAGCCGAAGTTATAAGCGTTAACAAAAGCGTGCCAAGTATCGCGAGAAAAAGACGTCACAATCTACACAGATAGCCAATATGCATTTTCTACTTTACACCATTTTGCGGCACAATGGGCGCGAAGGGGCATGAAAACTGCTAATGGTCAAAGCGTGAAACACGCCGCCCTCCTTACAGACTTATTAAAAGCCATTCAACTCCCTCGTAAAATTGCAGTGTGTAAATGCGCCGCACACACAAAGGGTACTGACCCAGTTTCACTTGGCAATGCAAAGGCAGATGAAGCAGCTAAGCAAGCTGCACAAGGGAAGCTAGAGATATGTGAAATACATAAAGTAACATCAGTAGAAACTCCATTAGACATGTCAGTAATATCAGACATGCAAAAGCAAGCACCAGCGTCTGAGAAACAAATGTGGTTAACAAAAGGAGCACAATTGTCAGATGACACATACAGACTTGAAGGCAAACTGTGCCTTCCACGAAGTTTGTACAAAACAGCAGCAATCTTGACACATGGGCAAGCACATATGTCAACAGGAGGGATGGTGCATAGGGTAGAACAGTACTTTTATGCACCAGGTTTTAATAACTACTCAAAAATTTTTGTAAATCTTGTTTGATCTGCTGTAAACATAACTCACAGGGAAACTGCAGGCCTAAGAGAGGTCAATTTCCAAAGCCAGACTACCCTTTTCAGTTTATCCACATGGATTTTATCGAACTGACACCTTGCCAACAGTACAAATACTGTTTGGTGCTGGTAGATCCATTTTCCAAATGGGTTGAAATAGTGCCCAGTAAACATGCTGATGCACTAACGGTGGCTAAAGCTTTGTGTAAGACAATCATCCCAGAACATGGAGTACCTCAGAGACTGTACAGTGATAATGGACCACATTTTGTGAATGATGTAGTCTCTCAGATGTCCATTAATTTAGGCATAGAGCTCAAAAACCATTGTTCTTATCACCCACAGAGTGCAGGATTGGTTGAGAGAACTAATGGCACCGTTAAACTCAGATTGAGGAAAACAATGGAGCAGACAGGCAGAAATTGGGTTGAATGTTTGACGTTGGTCAAAATGTATATGAGAATAACGCCCACTGACAAAGGACTAACACCTTTTGAAATACTGTATGGTAGACCGTTCAGTTTACCGCTGTGTGATGATGTGTGTGAGAAACCACAAGAGCAGCATACACTAGCAGAATGGATGAACAAAATGTTGAAATTTAAAGATGTTGTGAGTGCAAATGACCTGCCAGCCGTTCCTCTGTCTACACAGGAAACCCGAGTGAAACCTGGAGATACCATCCTGATCAAAACTGTAAAGAGGAAAAACTGGACCTCGCCCAAGTGGGAAGGACCTTTCACCGTGGTGCTGACTACCCCAACTGCTTTAAAGATCGCTGAGAGGTCTACGTGGATTCATCAGAGCCACTGTAAAAAGGTCACAGAGTTTCCTGCCTAAAACGACGAGTACGGGTGTGAAGTCCGGTTACAAAGGGTGGTGAAGGCAATAGGCCTCGCTGGTCTCAACCCGGTGAAGAAACCAACAGAGCCCTACTCATTTTTAGCATGGCGTGGAAAGAGATCACCTTTGTGGCAGTAGCAGTCCTGGTGGGGGTCCTGCTGTGGATGGATGCGGAGGAAAGAGAGACAATTGCAGCGGAGCGGAAAGAGGTGAAATTTGACTGGTTCACAGAACGACATGAACTAAAAACTCAGTTTGACTTAAACATGTGGTATGCTTATGCAAAGTTCCTAGCGAATAGCACAAATTCAACCAACTGCTATGTCTGTACTAAAATGCCAGCAGCAAGCAGGAACCCGCGCATGGTTCCTAGACCGTATAGAAATGTTTCAACATTGTTTCCTGAAACACTTGTATCAGCTTACACCTCTGCTTATTTGAATTCCACTAAGAACAACAAATTGCCTGCACCTGTGAATATGAGCACATTGACTTTCAAAACTTGTTAATACTCAACACCACAGGGGAAGAGAAACTGTGTGGACCGGTGCACATAGAAGCAGGGTCCGTTTTTACCTGTTATGAGAATCGAGAGACACTAGGTGGCGCTCCAGAGCAAGCAATGGGAGATGTCCCCTCTGCATACTGTAATCAGACATTTACAGCGTGTGTAGCAGGTAAACATAATGGAATTAATCCTACACTGACAATTTGTAAGTCATATTTTACAGTTCCTGACGTCATGGGAACCACGCCGCAGTCAACACATGTGTGGTTATGTGGCTACAATGTTTATTCCAATCTACCTGCGAGGTGGACCGGACGATGTGCCCCTGTCCTGCTGACAGATCATTCCTACATCGTAAGTGCACATCCTAGCAAAGTAAGACTGAGAAAAAGGTCTTTTGAGAGACATGACTCTATCTGGGGGACGGACGTTCCCAAAGACCACAAGCTATGGACTGATGGAGAGAAAGTTTTACTGGCCCTTTTCCATGGGATGGGGTTGGTAAACTAATGTTACGCATGGAGACGGTGGATTACCGTTTTGGTTTGTTCGTGAATAACACCATAGCCGCCATAAAAGGAGTACAGGCAGAGCTGAGAGCGCTGAGACAAATGGAGCTTCAAGACAGACTGGTATTAGATCAACTCACAGCCTCCACAGGAGGAGTGTGCGCAATAGTTGGAACATCATGTTGGACGGAGGAGTAATCGAACAAGCAATAGCCAACCTCACTGCATTGAGAGATGCCATGGAGAAAGACAGCATAACAACTCAAGGACTGTTATCCTGGCTGTTCAGTGGGGGATGGTGGAATGTGCTGTTGAAAATGTTCACACCAGTAATTGCAGTTTTAAGTTTGCTGTGTTTGTGCATGATCTGTGTTTTACCATGTTTAAGGGCAATGATTACTAAAATGATTAGCCAGACATTTCTCAGTTTTACCATGCTTCTCCACCAAGAGAGAACTGGAGAGCTTTAAGTATCATGTATGAAGTCTCAGTTAAAACCACAGCTGTGACACGGCTGAGTGCTGATGTTATGATACAAAAGGTACACTGATAAGCTACAGTAGCCGTGCTGAGAACAAGAAGCACTGTTTTTTTTATTTCATTCTTCCTTTTCAGTTTTATTTTCACATTTTCCTCCTATGTTCATGCTTTAAATTTTATATTGTATACATTATGATTAAGATGCAAGCCTTACAGGTGATCGCCATGTAACATCTTGGGGTCGGTTGGGAATTTTTCCTCAGATACTGGGGTTTTCGCCCAACCTTGCTGTTTAAAGTAAGCATCGACTATTTAATCAAGTAATCAGTGGAGATGTAGTTTAATATGCATATGCTTTATTATGTTATTTTTCAGGTGCTAAAACGTCAAACAGGAGGAATATGTTAGAGTTATGTATTGACATTTTGAAATCTCGACCCTTCAGTTTCAGTTTTCATCTAGGTGCCAGGCTTTGTCAGCTTGGTCTGAACGGAATGTTGGAGTTAAATGTTGACAGTTATGCACCTGTGGGTTTTAATTGCTGTTTGATCCTTGGTTGTGACATGACCTCTGCATAATACTGATAGGGCCACCGGAAGAATCTGAAGGAGTGAAGACTCTGACGCATGAGAGAAGTTGCCAATTGTTTTCATTTACTGTATCTTGTCTTTTTCCTCTATAAATAAAGCGACTTGTAATCTGAGCTTCGGAGACAAAAGGGAGGTTAAGGAGAAACCTGCTTCTCTCCCGCTTGCAACCGACAGCACAATCTTTGCAAGCTAAAAATCCATAAAAACTTGTCTTGTGTTTTATTTCGCTTTGAGTTGATCCTTCCTGGTAAAGAGCCGTTTGAGTGAAATAGTCTCAACAGTGACTTAGGCTTTCCCACTTGACCATGGTAACCCTGGAAGAAGTTTTTAAGCGTTCAAAACCTACGTCCAGACATCCAGGCGATATTGGCCGGTTTAAGTGCGACTTCACGGACGCTAATCCACTCGACCAAGGTAACCCTGGAACAAATGTTTGAGCGTTCAAAACCTACGTCCAGACATCCAGGCTCACAGACTAACCCCATAACAGTAACACATTACTGGGTATGATTTTATTCACTAAAGGCCCTGTATTATAGCTTTCTTTAAAGCCTGGACCCACAGACTCACCCCATTACTATAACACTTTCATGGGCATGATCTTGGCCGGGTTAAGTGTGACTTCTCGTAGGTTTTCCCACTCGACCATGGTAACACTGGAACAAATATTTGAGCGTTCAAAACCTACGTCCAGACATCCAAGATCACAGATTATTCCCATAACAGTAACATATTACTGGGCATGATTTTATTTAGTAAAGACATGGGCCAACAAACTCACCCCATTATTACAACACTATTATGGGCATGATCTTGGTCGACTTAAGTGTGACTTCTCGTAGGCTTTCCCACTCGACCATGGTAACCCTGGAACAAATATTTGAGCGTTCAAAACCTACGTCCCAGACATCCAGGCTCACAGATTAACCCCATAACAGCTACACATTATTGCGTATGACTTTATTCAGTAAAGGCCTGGGACCAGAAACTCAACCCATTACTATAACACTTTTATGGGCATGATCTTGGCAGGGTTAAGCGTGACTTGTCGTAGGCTTTCTTACTCAACAATGGTAACCCTGGAAAAAACTTTTAAGCATTCAAAGCCTACGTCCAGACATCCAAGCACACAGACTAACCCCTTAACAGTAACACATTACTGGGAATGATTTTATTCAGTAAAGGCCTGGGCCCACAGACTCACTCCATTACTATAACACTATTAGGGGCATGATCTTGGCCGGGTTAAGTGTGACTTCTCGTAGGCTTTCCCACTTGACCAAGGTAACCCTGGAAGAAGTTTTTAAGCGTTCAAAACCTACGTCTAGACATCCAGGCGATATTGGCCGGTTTAAGTGCGACTTCTCGGATGCTAATCCACTCGACCATGGTAACCCTGGAACAAATGTTTGAGCGTTCAAAACCTACGTCCAGACATCCAGGCTCACAGACTAACCCCATAACAGTAACACATTACTGGGTATGATTTTATTCAGTAAAGACCATGTATTACAGTTTTTTTTTTTAAGGCCTGGGCCCACAAACTCACCCCATTACTATGACACTTTCATGGGCATGATCTTGGCGGGTTAAGTGTGACTTCTCGTAGGTTTTCCCACTCGACCATGGTAACACTGGAACAAATATTTGAGCGTTCAAAACCTACGTCCAGACATCCAGGATCACAGACTAATCCCATAACAGTAACACATTACTGGGCATGATTTTATTCAGTAAAGGCCTGGGCTCTCAGACTCACCCTATTACTAAAACAGGTGTGATCTTGGCCGGGTTAAGTGTGACTTCTCGTAGGCTTTCTTACTCGACCATGGTAACCCTGGAAGAAACTTTTGAGCATTCAAAACCTACGTCCAGACATCCATGCACACAGACTAACCCCTTAACAGTAACACATTACTGGGAATGATTTTATTCAGTAAAGGCCTGGGCCCACAGACTCACTCCACTACTATAACACTATTATGGGCATGATCTTGGCCGGATTAAGTGTGACTTCTCGTAGGCTTCCCCACTCGACCATGGTAACCCTTGAAGAAATTTTTAAGCGTTCAAAACCTAAATCCAGACATCCAGGCTCACAGACTAACCCAATAACAGTAACACATTACTGGGTATGATTTTATTCAGTAAAGGCCTGGGCCCACAAACTCACCCCATTATTACAACACTATTATGGGCATGATCTTGGATGGGTTAAGTGTGACTTCTCGTAGGCTTTCTTACTCGACCATGGTAACCCTGGAAGAAACTTTTAAGCGTTCAAAACCTACGTCCAGACATCCAGTCGATATTGGCTGGTTTAAGTGCGACTTCTCGGACGTTAATCCACTCGACCATGGTAACCCTGGAACAAATGTTTGAGCATTCAAAACCTACGTCCAGACATCCAGGCTCACAGACTAACCCCATAACAGTAACACATTACTGGGTATGATTTTATTCAGTAAAGGCCTGGGCCAACAGACTCACCACAAACTATAAAACTTTTATGGGAATTATCATGGCCGGGTTAAGTGTGACCTCTCGTAGGCTTTCCCACTCGACCATGGTAACCCTGGAAGAAATTTTTAAGCGTTCAAACCTACGTCCAGACATCCAGGCAATATTGGCCGGTTTAAGTGCGACTTCTCGGAGGCTAATCCACTCGACCATGGTAACCCTGGAACAAATGTTTGAGCATTCAAAACCTAAGTCCAAACATCCAGGTTCACAGACTAACCCCATAACAGTTACACATTACTGGGCATGAATTTACTCAGTAAAGGCCTGGGCCCACAAACTCACCCCATTACTACAAAACTTTTATGGGTATGATCTTGGCAGGGTTAAGTGTGACTTCTCGTAGGCTTTCCCACTCGACCATGGTAACCCTGGAAGAAATTTTTAAGCGTTCAAAACCTAAGTCCAGACATCTAGGCGCTTCATCCAGGCGATATTGGCCGGTTTAAGTGCAACCTCTCGGACGCTAATCCACTCGACCATGGTAACCCTGGAACAAATATTGAAGCGTTCAAAACGTAAATCCAGACATCCAGGCTCACAGACTAACCCCATAACAGGAACACATTACTGGGCATGATTTTATTCACTAAAGGCCCTGTATTATAGCTTTCTTTAAAGCCTGGACCCACAGACTCACCCCATTACTATAACACTTTCATGGGCATGATCTTGGCCGGGTTAAGTGTGACTTCTCGTAGGTTTTCCCACTCGACCATGGTAACACTGGAACAAATGTTTGAGCGTTCAAAACCTACGTCCAGACATCCAGGATCACAGATTAATCCCATAACAGTAACATATTGCTGGGCATGATTTTATTTAATAAAGACATGGGCCAACAAACTCACCCCATTATTACAACACTATTATGGGCATGATCTTGGTCGACTTAAGTGTGACTTCTCGTAGGCTTTCCCACTCGACCATGGTAACCCTGGAACAAATATTTGAGCGTTCAAAACCTACGTCCAGACATCCAGGCTCACAGATTAACCCCATAACAGCTACACATTACTGCGTATGACTTCATTCAGTAAAGGCCTGGGACCAAAAACTCAACCCATTACTATAACTCTTTTATGGGCATGATCTTGGCAGGGTTAAGCGTGACTTGTCGTAGGCTTTCTTACTCAACAATGGTAACCCTGGAAGAAACTTTTAAGCATTCAAAGCCTCCGTCCAGACATCCAAGCACACAGACAAACCCCTTAACAGTAACACATTACTGGGTGAGTTAATTCAGTAAAGGCCTGGGCCAACAGTCTCACCCCATTACTATAAAACTTTTATGGGAATGATCTTGGCCGGGTTAAGTGTGACTTCTCGTAGGCTTTCCCACTCGACCATGGTAACCCTGGAAGAATTTTTTAGGTTTTCAAAGCCTAAATCTAGACATCCAGGCTCACAGACGCACCCCAGAACAGCAACACATTACTGGGAATGATTTTATTCAGTAAAGGCCTGGGCCCACAGACTCACTCCATTACTATAACACTATTAGGGGCATGATCTTGGCCGGGTTAAGTGTGACTTCTCGTAGGCTTTCCCACTTGACCATGGTAACCCTGGAAGAAGTTTTTAAGCGTTCAAAACCTACGTCTAGACATCCAGGCGATATTGGTCGGTTTAAGTGCGACTTCTCGGACGCTAATCCACTCGACCATGGTAATCCTGGAACAAATGTTTGAGCGTTCAAAACCTACGTCCAGACATCCAGGCTCACAGACTAACCCCATAACAGTAACACATTACTGGGTATGATTTTATTCAGTAAAGACCATGTATTACAGTTTTCTTTAAGGCCTGGGCCCACAAACTCACCCCATTATTACAACACTACTAAGGGCATGATCTTGGTCGACTTAAGTGTGACTTCTCGTAGGTTTTCCCACTCGACCATGGTAACCCTGGAACAAATATTGAAGCATTCAAAACCTAAATCCAGACATCCAGGCTCACAGACTAACCCCATAACAGTAACACATTACTGGGCATGATTTTATTTAGTAAAGGCCTGGGCCCACAGACTCACCCCATTACTATAAAGGCGTGACCTTGGCCGGGTTAAGTGTGACTTCTCGTAGGCTTTCCCACTCGACCATGATATCCCTGGAAGAACTTTTTAAGCGTTCAAAACCAAAATCCAGACATCCAGGCTCACAGACTAACCCAATAACAGTAACACTTTACTGGGCATGATTTTATTCAGTAAAGACCATGTATTACAGTTTTCTTTAAGGCATGGGCCCACAAAATCATCCCATTACTATAACAATTTTATGGGCATGATCTTGACCAGGTTAAGCGTGACTTCTAGTAGGCTTTCCCACTAGACCATGGTCACCCTGGAAGAAAATTTTAAGCATTCAAAACCTAAATCTAGACATCCAGGCTCACAGATGAACCCCATAACAGTAAGACATTACTGGGCATGATTTTATTCAGTAAAGGCCTGGGCCCACAAACTCACCTCATTACTATAACACTATTATGTGCATGGTTTCGGCAGGGTTAAGTGTGACTTCTCATAGGCTTTCCCACTCGACCATGGTAACCCTTGAAGAAATTTTTAACATTTCAAAAAAGTCCAGATATCCAGGCTCAAGACTAACCCCATAACAGGAACACATTACTGGGCATGATTTTATTCACTAAAGGCCCTGTATTACAGCTTTCCTTAAAGCCTGGACACTCAGACTCACCCCATTACTATAACACTTTCATGGGCATGATCTTGGCCAGGTTAAGTGTGAGTTCTCGTAGGTTTTCCCACTCGACCATGGCAACCCTGGAACAAATATTTGAGTGTTCAAAACCTACGTCCAGACACCCAGGATCACAGACTAATCCCATAACAGTAACACATTAATGGGCATGATTTTATTGAGTAAAGGCCTGGGCTTACAAACTCACCCCATTATTACAACACTATTATGGGTATGATCTTGGTCGACTTAAGTGTGACTTCTCGTAGGCTTTCCCACTCGACCATGGTAACCCTGGAACAAATATTTGAGCGTTCAAAACCTACGTCCAGACATCCAGGCTCACAGATTAACCCCATAACAGATACACATTACTGCGTATGACTCTATTCAGTAAAGGCCTGGGACCAGAAACTGAAGCCATTACTATAACACTATTACAGGCATGATCTTGGTCGACTTACGTGTGACTTCTCGTAGGCTTTCCCATTCGAACATGGTAACCCTGGAACAAATATTGAAGCATTCAAAACCTAAATCCAGACATCCAGGCTCTTTGTCCAGGGGATATTGGCCGGTTTAAGTGCAACCTCTCGGACGCTAATCAACCCGACCATGGTAACCTTGGAACAAATATTGAAGCGTTCAAAACCTAAATCCAGACATCTAGGCTCACAGACTAACCCCATAACAGGAACACGTTACTGGGCATGAATTTACTCAGTAAAGGCCTGGGCCCACAAACTCACCCCATTACTACAAAACTTTTATGGGTATGATCTTGGCAGGGTTAAGCGTGACTTCTCGTAGGCTTTCCCACTCGACCATGGTAACCCTGGAAGAAGTTTTTAAGAGTTCAAAACCTACGTCCAGACATCCAGGCAATATTGGCCGGTTTAAAAGCGACTTCTCGGAGGCTAATCCACTCGACCATGGTAACCCTGGAACAAATGTTTGAGCATTCAAAACCTAAGACCAAACATCCAGGTTCACAGACTAACCCCATAACAGTTACACATTACTGGGCATGAATTTACTCAGTAAAGGCCTGGGCCCACAAACTCACCCCATTACTACAAAACTTTTATGGGTATGATCTTGGCAGGGTTAAGTGTGACTTCTCGTAGGCTTTCCCACTCGACCATGGTAACCCTGGAAGAAATTTTTAAGCGTTCTAAACCAAAGTCCAGACATCTAGGCGCTTCATCCAGTGATATTGGCCGGTTTAAGTGCAACCTCTCGGACGCTAATCCACTCGACCATGGTAACCCTGGAACAAATATTGAAGCGTTCAAAACGTAAATCCAGACATCCAGGCTCACAGACTAACCCCATAACAGGAACACATTACTGGGCATGATTTTATTCACTAAAGGCCCTGTATTATAGCTTTCTTTAAAGCCTGGACCCACAGACTCATGCCATTACTATAACACTTTCATGGGCATGATCTTGGCCGGGTTAAGTGTGACTTCTCGTAGGTTTTCCCACTCGACCATGGTAAAGCTGGAACAAATATTTGAGCGTTCAAAACCTACGTCCAGACATCCAGGATCACAGATTAATCCCATAACAGTAACATATTACTGGGCATGATTTTATTTAGTAAAGACATGGGCCAACAAACTCACTCCATTATTACAACAATATTATGGGCATGATCTTGGTCGACTTAAGTGTGACTTCTCGTAGGCTTTGCCACTCGACCATGGTAACCCTGGAACAAATATTTGAGCGTTCAAAACCTACGTCCAGACATCCAGGCTCACAGATTAACCCCATAACAGCTACACATTACTGCGTATGACTTTATTCAGTAAAGGCCTGGGACCAGAAACTCAACCTATTACTATAACAGTTTTATGGGCATGATCTTGGCAGGGTTAAGTGTGACTTGTCGTAGGCTTTCTTACTCAACAATTTTAACCCTGGAAGAAACTTTTAAGCATTCAAAGCCTACGTCCAGACATCCAAGCACACAGACTAACCCCTTAACAGTGACACATTACTGGGCATGATTTTATTCAGTAAAGGCCTGGGCCAACAGTCTCACCCCATTACTATAAAACTTTTATGGGAATGATCTAGGCCGGGTTAAGTGTGACTTCTTGTAGGCTTTCCCACTCGACCATGGTAACCCTGGAAGAATTTTTTAAGCGTTCAAAGCCTAAATCTAGACATCCAGGCTCACAGACGCACCCCATAACAGTAACACATTACTGGGAATGATTTTATTCAGTAAAGGCCTGGGTCCACAGACTCACTCCATTACTATAACACTATTAGGGGCATGATCTTGGCCGGGTTAAGTGTGACTTCTCGTAGGCTTTCCCAATCGACCATGGTAACCCTGGAAGAAGTTTTTAAGCGTTCAAAACCTATGTCCAGACATCCAGGCGATATTGGCCGGTTTAAGTGCGACTTCTCGGACGCTTATCCACTCGACCATGGTAACCCTGGAACAAATGTTTGAGCATTCAGAACCTACGTCCAGACATCCAGGCTCACAGACTAACCCCATAACAGTAACACATTACTGGGTATGATTTTATTCAGTAAAGACAATGTATTACAGTTTTCTTTAAGGCCTGGGCCCACAAACTCACCCCAATACTATGACACTTTCACGGGCATGATCTTGGCCGGGTTAAGTGTGACTTCTCGTAGGTTTTCCCACTCGACCATGGTAACCCTGGAACAAATATTGAAGCGTTCAAAACCTAAATCCAGACATCCAGGCTCACAGACTAACCCCACAACAGTAACACATTACTGGGCATGACTTTATTCAGTAAAGGCCTGGGCTCTCAGACTCACCCTATTACTAAAACAGGTGTGATCTTGGCCGGGTTAAGTGTGACTTCTCGTAGGCTTTCTTACTCAACCATGGTAACCCTGGAAGAAACTTTTGAGCATTCAAAACCTACGTCCAGCCATCCAAGCACACAGACTAACCCCTTAACAGTAACACATTACTGGGCATGATTTTATTCAGTAAAGGCCTGGGCACACAGACTCACTCCATTACTATAACACTATTATGGGCATGATCTTGGCCGGGTTAAGTGTGACTTCTCGTAGGCTTCCCCACTCGACCATGGTAACCCTTGAAGAAATTTTTAAGCGTTCAAAACCTAAATCCAGACATCCAGGCTCACAGACTAACCCAATAACAGTAACACATTACTGGGTATGATTTTATTCAGTAAATGCCTGGGCCCACAAACTCACCCCATTATTACAACACTATTATGGGCATGATCTTGGCCGGGTTAAGTGTGACTTCTCGTAGGCTTTCTTACTCGACCATGGTAACCCTGGAAAAACTTTTAAGCGTTCAAAACCTACGTCCAGACATCCAGTCGATATTGGCTGGTTTAAGGTTCGACTTCTCGGACGTTAATCCACTCGACCATGGTAACCCTGGAACAAATGTTTGAGCATTCAAAACCTACATCCAGACATCCAGGTTCACAGACTTACCCCATAACAGTAACACATTACTGGGCATGATTTTATTCAGTAAAGGCCTGGGCCCACAGACTCCCCCCTTCTACTATAACAGGCGTGATCTTGGCTGGGTTAAAAGTGACTTCTCGTAGGCTTTCCTACTCGACCATGTTAACCCTGGAAGAAATTTTTAAACGTATAAAACCTAAATCCAGACATCCAGGCTCACAGACTAACCCAATAACAGTAACACATTACTGGGCATGATTTTATTCAGTAAAGGCCTGGGCCCACAAACTCACCCCATTATTACAACGCTATTATGGGCATGATCTTGGCCGGGTTAAGTGTGACTTCTCGTAGGCTTTTTTACTCGACCATGGTAACCCTGGAAGAAACTTTTAAGCATTCAAAACCTACGTCCAGACATCCAAACACACAGACTAACCCCTTAACAGTAACACATTACTGGGCATGATTTTATTCAGTAAAGGCCTGGGCCCGCAGACTCACTCCATTACTATAACACTATTCGGAGCATGATCTTGGCCGTGTTAAGTGTGACTTCTCGTAGGCTTTCCCATTCGACCATGGTAACCCTGGAAGAAGTTTTTAAGCGTTCAAAACCTATGTCCAGACATCCAGGCTTACAGACTAACCCCATAACAGTAACACATTACTGGGTATGATTTTATTCAGTAAAGGCCTGGGCCAACAGACTCACCACAAACTATAAAAATTTTATGGGAATTATCATGGCCGGGTTAAGTGTGACCTCTCGTAGGCTTTCCCACTCGACCATGGTAACCCTGGAAGAAATTTTTAAGCGTTCAAAACCTAAGTCCAGACATCCAGGCAATATTGGTTTAAGTGCGACTTCTCGGATGCTAATACACTCGACCATGGTAACCCTGGAACAAATGTTTGAGCATTCAAAACCTAAGTCCAAACATCCAGG
Organism: Puntigrus tetrazona; assembly: GCF_018831695.1. NCBI lineage: Eukaryota > Metazoa > Chordata > Actinopteri > Cypriniformes > Cyprinidae > Puntigrus > Puntigrus tetrazona. The sequence continues at coordinate 191,422 of NW_025048662.1, forward strand.
TTCACAGACTAACCCCATAACAGTTACACATTACTGGGCATGAATTTACTCAGTAAAGGCCTGGGCCCACAAACTCAACCCATTACTACAAAACTTTTATGGGTATGATCTTGGCAGGGTTAAAAGCGTGACTTCTCGTAAGCTTTCCCACTCGACCATGGTAACCCTGGAAGAAATTTTTAAGCGTTCAAAACCTAAGTCCAGACATCTAGGCGCTTCATCCAGGCGATATTGGCCGGTTTAAGTGCAACCTCTCGGACGCTAATCCACTCGACCATGGTAACACTGGAACAAATATTTGAGCGTTCAAAACCTACGTCCAGACATCCAGGATCACAAATTAATCCCATAACAGTAACATATTACTGGGCATGATTTTATTTAGTAAAGACATGGGCCAACAAACTCACCCCATTATTACAACACTATTATGGGCATGATCTTGGTCGACTTAAGTGTGACTTCTCGTAGGCTTTCCAACTCGACCATGGTAACCCTGGAACAAATATTTGAGCGTTCAAAACCTACGTCCAGGCATCCAGGCTCACAGATTAACCCCATAACAGCTACACATTACTGCGTATGACTTTATTCAGTAAAGGCCTGGGACCAGAAACTCAACCCATTACTATAACACGTTTATGGGCATGATCTTGGCAAGGTTAAGCGTGACTTGTCGTAGGCTTTCTTACTCAACAATGGTAACCCTGGAAGAAACTTTTACGCATTCAAAGCCGACGTCCAGACATCCAAGCACACAGACTCAGCCCTTAACAGTAGCACATTACTGGGCATGATTTTATTCAGTAAAGACCTGGGCCAACAGTCTCACCCCATTACTATAAAACTTTTATGGGAATGATCTTGGCCGGGTTAAGTGTGACTTCTCTTAAGCTTTCCCACTCGACCATGGTAACCCTGGAAGAATTTTTTAAGCGTTCAAAGCCTAAATCTAGACATCCAGGCTCACAGACGCACCCCATAACAGTAACACATTACTGGGAATGATTTTATTCAGTAAAGGCCTGGGCCCACAGACTCACTCCATTACTATAACACTATTAGGGGCATGATCTTGGCCGGGTTAAGTGTGACTTCTCGTAGGCTTTCCCACTTGACCATGGTAACCCTGGAAGAAGTTTTTAAGCGTTCAAAACCTACGTCCAGACATCCAGGCGATATTGGCCGGTTTAAGTGCGACTTCTCGGACGCTAATCCACTGGACCATAGTAACCCTGGAACAAATGTTTGAGCGTTCAAAACCTACGTCCAGACATCCAGGCTCACAGACTAACCCCATAACAGTAACACATTACTGGGTATGATTTTATTCAGTAAAGACCATGTATTACAGTTTTCTTTAAGGCCTGGGCCCACAAACTCACCCCATTACTATGACACTTTCATGGGCATGATCTTGGCCGGGTTAAGTGTAACTTCTCGTAGGTTTTCCCACTCGACCATGGTAACCCTGGAACAAATATTGAAGCGTTCAAAACCTAAATCCAGACATCCAGGCTCACAGACTAACCCCATAACAGTAACACATTACTGGGCATGATTTTATTCAGTAAAGGCCTGGGCTCTCAGACTCACCCTATTACTAAAACAGGTGTGATCTTGGCCGGGTTAAGTGTGACTTCTCGTAGGCTTCCCCACTCGACCATGGTAACCCTGGAAGAAATTTTTAAGCGTTCAAAACCTAAATCCAGACATCCAGGCTCACAGACTAACCCGATAACAGTAACACATTAATGGGTTTGATTTTATTCAGTAAAGGCCTGGGCCCACAAACTCACCCCATTATTACAACACTATTATGGGCATGATCTTGGCCGGGTTAAGTGTGACTTCTCGTAGGCTTTCTTACTCGACCATGGTAACCCTGGAAGAAACTTTTAAGCGTTCAAAACCTACGTCCAGACATTCAGTCGATATTGGCTGGTTTAAGTGCGACTTCTCGGACGTTAATCCACTCGACCATGGTAACCCTGGAACAAATGTTTGAGCATTCAAAACCTACGTCCAGACATCCAGGCTCACAGACTAACCCCATAACAGTAACACATTACTGGGTATGATTTTATTCATTAAAGGCCTGGGCCAACAGACTCACCACAAACTATAAAACTTTTATGGGAATTATCATGGCCGGTTTAAGTGCGACTTCTCGGACGCTAATCCACTCGACCATGGTAACCCTGGAACAAATGTTTGAGTGTTCAAAACCTACGTCCAGACATCCAGGCTCACACACTAACCCCATAACAGTAACACATTACTGGGTTTGATTTTATTCAGTAAAGACCATGTATTACAGTTTTCTTTAAGGCTTGGGCCCACAAACTCACCCCATTACTATGACACTTTCATGGGCATGATCTTGGCCGGGTTAAGTGTGACTTCTCGTAGGTTTTCCCACTCGACCATGGTAACCCTGGAACAAATATTGAAGCATTCAAAACCTAAATCCAGACATCCAGGCTCACAGACTAACCCCATATCAGTAACACATTACTGGGCATGATTTTTTTCAGTAAAGGCCTGGGCTCTCAGACTCAGCCTATTACTAAAACAGGTGTGATCTTGGCCGGGTTAAGTGTGACTTCTCGTAGGCTTTCTTACTCGACCATGGTAACCCTGGAAGAAATATTGAAGCATTCAAAACCTAAATCCAGACATCCAGGCTCACAGACTAACACCATAACAGTAACAAATTACTGGGCATGATTTCATTCAATAAAGGCCTGGGCCCACAGACTCACCCCATTACTATAACAGGCGTGATCTTGGCCGGGTTAAGTGTGACTTCTCGTAGGCTTTCCCACTCGAAAATGGTAACCCTGGAAGAAATATTGAAGCATTCAAAACCTAAACCCAGACATCCAGGCTCACAGACTAACCCCATAACAGCTACACATTACTGCGTATGACTTTATTCAGTAATGGTCTGGGCCCAGAAACTCAAACCATTACTATAACACTTTTAAGGGCATGATCTTCGCCGTGTTAAATGTGACTTCTCGTAGGTTTTCCCACTCAACCATGGTAACCCTGGAACAAATATTGAAGCATTCAAAACCTAAATCCAGACATCCAGGCTCACAGACTAACCCCATAACAGTAACACATTACTGGGCATGATTTCATTCAGTAAAGGCCTGGGCCCACAGACTCACCCTATTACTATAACGGGCATGATCTTGGCTGGTTAAGTGTGACTTCTCGTACGCTTTCCCACTCGACCATGGTAACCCTGGAAGAAATATTGAAGCATTCAAAACCTAAATCCAGACATCCAGGCTCACAGACTAACACCATAACAGTAACAAATTACTGGGCATGATTTCATTCAGTAAAGGCCTGGGCCCACAGACTCACCCCATTACTATAACGGGCGTGATCTTGGCCGGGTTAAGTGTGACTTCTCGTAGGCTTTCCCACTCGAAAATGGTAACCCTGGAAGAAATTTTTAAGCGTTCAAAACCTAAATCCAGACATCCAGGCTCACAGACTAACCCAATAACAGTAACACATTTCTGGGCATGATTTTATTCAGTAAAGGCCTGGGCCCACAGACTCACTCCATTACTATAACACTATTATGGGCATGATCTTGGCCGGGTTAAGTGTGACTTCTCGTAGGCTTCCCCACTCGACCATGGTAACCCTTGAAGAAATTTTTAAGCGTTCAAAACCTAAATCCAGATATCCAGGCTCACAGACTAACCCAATAACAGTAACAAATTACTGGGTATGATTTTATTCAGTAAAGGCCTGGGCCCACAAACTCACCCCATTATTACAACACTATTATGGGCATGATCTTGGCCGGGTTAAGTGTGACTTCTCGTAGGCTTTCTTACTCGACCATGGTAACCCTGGAAAAACTTTTAAGCGTTCAAAACCTACGTCCAGACATCCAGTCGATATTGGCTGGTTTAAGTGCGACTTCTCGGACTTTAATCCACTCGACCATGGTAACCCTGGAACAAATGTTTGAGCATTCAAAACCTACATCCAGACATCCAGGTTCACAGACTAACCCCATAACAGTAACAAATTACTGGGCATGATGTCATTCAGTAAAGGCCTGGGCCCACAGACTCACCCTATTACTATAACGGGCATGGTCTTGGCCGGTTAAGTGTGACTTCTCGTAGGCTTTCCCACTCGACCATGGTAACCCTGGAAGAAATATTGAAGCATTCAAAACCTAAATCCAGACATCCAGGGTCACAGACTAACACCATAACAGTAACAAATTTCTGGGCATGATTTCATTCAGTAAAGGCCTGGGCCCACAGACTCACCCCATTACTATAACGGGCGTGATCTTGGCCGGGTTAAGTGCGACTTCTCGTAGGCTTTCCCACTCGAAAATGGTAACCCTGGAAGAAATATTGAAGCATTCAAAACCTAAATCCAGACATCCAGGCTCACAGACTAACCCCATAACAGCTACACATTACTGCGTATGACTTTATTCAGTAATGGTCTGGGCCCAGAAACTCAAACCATTACTATAACACTTTTAAGGGCATGATCTTCGCCGTGTTAAATGTGACTTCTCGTAGGTTTTTCCACTCAACCATGGTAACCCTGGAACAAATATTGAAGCATTCAAAACCTAAATCCAGACATCCAGGCTCACAGACTAACCCCATAACAGTAACAAATTACTGGGCATGATTTCATTCAGTAAAGGCCTGGGCCCACAGACTCACCCTATTCCTATAACGGGCATGATCTTGGCCGGTTAAGTGTGACTTCTCGTACGCTGTCCCACTCGACCATAGTAACCCTGGAAGAAATATTGAAGCATTCAAAACCTAAATCCAGACATCCAGGCTCACAGACTAACTCAATAACAATAACACATTACTGGGTATGATTTTATTCAGTAAAGGCCTGGGCCCACAAACTCACCCCATTATTACAACACTATTATGGGCATGATCTTGGCCGGGTTAAGTGTGACTTCTCGTAGGCTTTCTTACTCGACCATGGTAACCCTGGAAAAACTTTTAAGCGTTCAAAAGCTACGTCCAGACATCCAGTCGATATTGGCTGGTTTAAGTGCGACTTCTCGGACGTTAATCCACTCGACCATGGTAACCCAAGAACAAATGTTTGAGCATTCAAAACCTACATCCAGACATCCAGGTTCACAGACTAACCCCATAACAGTAACACATTACTGGGCATGATTTTACTCAGTAAAGGCCCTGTATTACAGTTTTCTTTAAGGCCTGGGCCCACAAACTCAACCCATTACTATAACACTTTTATGGGCATGATCTTGGCAGGGTTAAGCATGACTTGTCGTAGGCTTTCCCACTCAACCATGGTAACCCTGGAACAAATATTGAAGCATTCAAAACCTAAATCCAGACATCCAGGCTCACAGACTAACCCCATAACAGTAACACATTACTGGGCATGATTTTATTCAGTAAAGGCCTGGGCCCACAGACTCCCCCCTTCTACTATAACAGGCGTGATCTTGGCTGGGTTAAGTGTGACTTCTCGTAGGCTTTCCCACTCGACCATGTTAACCCTGGAAGAAATTTTTAAGCATTCAAAACCTACGTCCAGACATCCAAACACACAGACTAACCCCTTAACAGTAACACATTACTGGGCATGATTTTATTCAGTAAAGGCCTGGGCCCGCAGACTCACTCCATTACTATAACACTATTCGGGGCATGATCTTGGCCGGGTTAAGTGTGACTTCTCGTGGGCTTTCCCATTCGACCATGGTAACCCTGGAAGAAGTTTTTAAGCGTTCAAAACCTACGTCCAGACATCCAGGCTCACAGACTAACCCCATAACAATAAGACATTACTGGGCATGATTTTATTCAGTAAAGGTCCTGTATTACAGTTTCCTTTAAGGGTTGGGCCCACAAACTCACTCCATTACTATAAAACTATTAGGGGCATGATCTTGGCCGGGTTAAGTGTGACTTCTCGTAGGTTTTCTCACTTGACCATGGTAACCCTGGAACAAATATTTGAGCGTTCAAAACCTACGTCCAGACATCCAGGATCACAGACTAATCCCATAACAGTAACACATTACTAGGCATGATTTTATTCAGTAAAGGCCTGGGCCCACAAACTCACCCCATTATTACAACACTATTATGGGCATAATCTTGGTCGACTTAAGTGTGACTTCTCGTAGGTTTTCCCACTCAACCATGGTAACCCTGGAACAAATATTGAAGCATTCAAAACCTAAATCCAGACATCCAGGCTCACAGACTAACCCCATAACAGTAACACATTACTGGGCATGATTTTATTCAGTAAAGGCCTGGGCCCACAGACTCACCCCATTACTATAAAGGCGTGACCTTGGCCGGGTTAAGTGTGACTTCTCGTAGGCTTTCCCACTCGACCATGATATCCCTGGAAGAACTTTTTGCCGTTCAAAACCTAAATCCAGACATCCAGGCTCACAGACTAACCCAATAACAGTAACACTTTACTGGGCATGATTTTATTCAGTAAAGACCATGTATTACAGTTTTCTTTAAGGCATGGGCCCACAAACTCATCCCATTACTATAACAATTTTATTTTCATGATCTTGGCCGGGTTAAGCGTGACTTCTCATAGGTTTTCCCACTCGACCATGGTAACCCTGGAACAAATATTGAAGCATTTAAAACCTAAATCCAGACATCAGGGCTCACAGACTAACCCCATAACATTAACTTATTACTGGGCATGATTTTATTCAGTAAAGGCCTGGACCCACAGACTCACCCCATTACTATAACAGGCGTGACCTTGGCCGGGTTAAGTGTGACTTCTCGTAGGCTTTCCCTCTCGACCATGGTAACCCTGGAAGAACTTTTTAAGCGTTCAAAACCTAAATCCAGACATCCAGGCTCACAGACTAACCCAATAACAGTAACACATTACTGGGCATGATTTTATTCAGTAAAGGCCTGAGCCCACAGACTCACACCATTACTATAGCACTATTATGGGCATGATTTTGGCCAGGTAAAGTGTGACTTCTCGTATGCTTTCCCACTCGACCATGGTAACCCTGGAAGAAATATTGAAACATTCAAAACCTAAATCCAGACATCCATGCTCACAGACTAACCCCCTAACAGTAACACATTACTGGGCATGATTTTATTCAGTAAAGGCCTGGGCCCACAGACTCACCCCATTACTATAACAGGCGTGATCTTGGCCGGGTTAAGTGTGACTTCTCGTATGCTTTCCCACTCGACCATGGTAACCCTGGAAGCAATATTGAAGCATTCAAAACCTAAATCCAGACACCCAGGCTCACAGACTAACCCCATAACAGTAACACATTACTGGGCATGATTTTATTCAGTAAAGGCCTGAGACCACAGACTCACCCCATTACTATAACACTATTATGGGCATGATCTTGGCCGGGTTAAGTGTGACTTCTCGTATGCTTTCCCACTCGACCATGGTAACCCTGGAACAAATATTTGAACGTTCAAAACCTACGTCCAAACATCCAGGCTCACAGACTTACCCCATAACAATAAAACATTACTGAGCATGATTTTATTCAGTAAAAAAGGCCCTGTATTACAGTTTTCTTTAAGGCATGGGCCCACAAACTCACCAAATTGCTATAATACTTTCATGGGCATGATCTTGGCTGGGTTAAGCGTGACTTCTCGTAGGTTTTCCCACTCGACCATGGTAACCCTGGAAGAAATATTGAAGCATTCAAAACCTAAATCCAGACATCCAGGCTCACAGACTAACCCAATAACAGTAACACATTACTGGGTATGATTTTATTCAGTAAAGGCCTGGGCCCACAAACTCACCCCATTATTACAACACTATTATGGGCATGATCTTAGCCGGGTTAAGTGTGACTTCTCGTAGGCTTTCTTACTCGACCATGGTAACCCTGGAAAACTTTTGCCGTTCAAAACCTACGTCCAGACATCCAGTCGATATTGGCTGGTTTAAGTGCGACTTCTCGGACGTTAATCCATTCGACCATGGTAACCCTGGAACAAATGTTTGAGCATTCAAAACCTACGTCCAGACATCTAGGCGCTTCATCCAGGCGATATTGGCTGGTTTAAGTGCAACCTCTCGGACGCTAATCCACTCACCATGGTAACCCTTGAACAAATATTGAAGCGCCTCAAACGTAAATCCAGACATCCAGGCTCACAGACTAACCCCATAACAGGAACACATTACTGGGCATGATTTTATTCACTAAAGGCCCTGTATTATAGCTTTCTTTAAAGCCTGGACCCACAGACTCACCCCATTACTATAACACTTTCATGGGCATGATCTTGGCCGGGTTAAGTGTGACTTCTCGTAGGTTTTCCCACTCGACCATGGTAACACTGGAACAAATATTTGAGCGCTTCAAAACCTACGTCCAGACATCCAGGATCACAGATTAATCCCATAACAGTAACATATTGCTGGGCATGATTTTATTTAGTAAAGACATGGGCCAACAAACTCACCCCATTATTACAACACTATTATGGGCATGATCTTGGTCGACTTAAGTGTGACTTCTCGTAGGGCTTTCCCACTCGACCATGGTAACCCTGGAACAAATATTTGAGCTGCCCAAACCTACGTCCAGACATCCAGGCTCACAGATTAACCCCATAACAGCTACACATTACTGCGTATGACTTTATTCAGTAAAGGCCTGGGACCAGAAACTCAACCCATTACTATAACACTTTTATGGGCATGATCTTGGCAGGGTTAAGCGTGACTTGTCGTAGGCTTTCTTACTCAACAATGGTAACACTGGAAGAAACTTTTAAGCATTCAAAGCCTACGTTCAGACATCCAAGCACACAGACTAACCCCTTAACAGTAACACATTACTGGGCATGATTTTATTCAGTAAAGGCCTGGGCCAACAGTCTCACCCCATTACTATAAAACTTTTATGGGAATGAGCTTGGCCGGGTTAAGTGTGACTTCTCGTAGGCTTTCCCACTCGACCATGGTAACCCTGGAAGAATTTTTTGGCTGCTCAAAGCCTAAATCTAGACATCCAGGCTCACAGACGCACCCCATAACAGTAACACATTACTGGGAATGATTTTATTCAGTAAAGGCCTGGGCCCACAGACTCATTCCATTACTATAACACTATTAGGGGCATGATATTGGCCGGGTTATGTGTGACTTCTCGTGAGGCTTTCCCACTCGACCATGGTAACCCTGGAAGAAATTTTTAAGCGTTCAAAACCTACGTCCAGACATCCAGGCAATATTGGCCGGTTTAAGTGCGACTTCTCGGAGGCTAATCCACTCGACCATGGTAACCCTGGAACAAATGTTTGAGCATTCAAAACCTAAGTCCAAACATTCAGGTTCACAGACTAACCCCATAACAGTTACACATTACTGGGCATGAATTTACTCAGTAAAGGCCTGGGCCCACAAACTCACCCCATTACTACAAAACATTTATGGGTATGATCTTGGCAGGGTTAAGCGTGACTTCTCGTAGGCTTTCCCACTCGACCATGGTAACCCTGGAAGAAATTTTTAAGCGTTCAAAACCTAAGTCCAGACATCTAGGCGCTTCATCCAGGCGATGTTGGCCGGTTTAAGTGCAACCTCTCGGACGCTAATCCACTTGACCATGGTAACCCTGGAACAAATATTGAAGCGTTCAAAACGTAAATCCAGACATCCAGGCTCACAGACTAACCCCATAACAGGAACACATTACTGAGCATGATTTTATTCAGTAAAGGCCTGGGCTATCAGACTCACCCTATTACTAAAACAGGTGTGATCTTGGCCGGGTTAAGTGTGACTTCTCGTAGGCTTTCTTACTCGACCATGGTAACCCTGGAAGAAACTTTTGAGCATTCAAAACCTACGTCCAGACATCCAAGCACACAGACTAACCCCCAACAATAACACATTACTGGGCATGATTTTATTCAGTAAAGGCCTGGGCCGACAGATTCACTCCATTACTATAACACTATTATGGGCATGATCTTGGCCGGGTTAAGTGTGACTTCTCGTAGGCTTACCCACTCGACCATGGTAACCCTTGAAGAAATTTTTAAGCGTTCAAAACCTAAATCCAGACATCCAGGCTCACAGACTAACCCAATAACAGTAACACATTACTGGGTTTGATTTTATTCAGTAAAGGCCTGGGCCCACAAACTCACCCCATTATTACAACACTATTATGGGCATGATCTTGGCCGGGTTAAGTGTGACTTCTCAGGCTTTCTTACTCGACCATGGTAACCCTGGAAAACTTTTAAGCGCTCAAAACCTACGTCCAGACATCCAGTCGATATTGGCTGGTTTAAGTGCGACTTCTCGGACGTTAATCCACTCGACCATGGTAACCCTGGAACAAATGTTTGAGCATTCAAAACCTACGTCCAGACATCCAGGCTCACAGACTAACCCCATAACAGTAACACATTACTGGGTATGATTTTATTCAGTAAAGGCCTGGGCCAACAGACTCACCACAAACTATAAAACTTTTATGGGAATTATCATGGCCGGGTTAAGTGTGACCTCTCTTAGGCTTTCCCACTCGACCATGGTAACCCTGGAAGAAACTTTTAAGCGTTCAAAACCTACGTCCAGACATCCAGGCAATATTGGCCGGTTTAAGTGTGACTTCTCGGAGGCTAATCCACTCGACCATGGTAACCCTGGAACAAATGTTTGAGCATTCAAAACCTAAGTCCAAAAATCCAGGTTCACAGACTAACCCCATAACAGTTAAACATTACTGGGCATGAATTTACTCAGTAAAGGCCTGGGCCCACAAACTCACCCCATTACTACAAAACTTTCATGGGCATGATCTTGGCCGGGTTAAGTGTGACTTCTCGTAGGTTTTCCCACTCGACCATGGTAACACTGGAACAAATATTTGAGCGCTTCAAAACCTACGTCCAGACATCCAGGATCACAGATTAATCCCATAACAGTAACATATTACTGGGCATGATTTTATTTAGTAAAGACATGGGCCAACAAACTCACCCCATTATTACAACATTATTATGGGCATGATCTTGGTCGACTTAAGTGTGACTTCGTAGGCTTTCCCACTCGACCATGGTAACCCTGGAACAAATATTTGAGTTTTCAAAACCTACGTCCAGACATCCAGGCTCACAGATTAACCCCATAACAGCTACACATTACTGCGTGCATGACTTTATTCAGTAAAGGCCTGGGACCAGAAACTCAACCCATTACTATAACACTTTTATGGGCATGATTTTGGCAGCGTTAAGTGTGACTTCTCGTAGGCTTTCTTACTCGACCATGGTAACCCTGGAAGAAATTTTTAAGCATTCAAAACCTAAGTCCAGACATCCAGGCGATATTGGCCAGTTTAAGTGCGACTTCTCGGACGTTAATCCACTCGACCATGGTAACCCTGGAACAAATATTTGAACGCTCAAAACCTACGCCCAGACATCCAGGCTCACAGACTAACCCCATAACAGTAACACATTACTGGGCATGATTTTATTCAGTAAGGGCCCTGTATTACAGTTTTCTTTAAGGCCTGGGCCCACAAACTCACCCCATTACTATAAAACTTTAATGGGCATGATCTTGACAGGGTTAAGACTGACTTCTCGTAGGCTTTCCCAATCGACCATAGTAACCCTGGAAGAAATTTTTAAGCTGCTCAAAACCTAAGTTGAGACATCCAGGCGCTTCATCAAGCCGATATTGGCCGAGTTAGGTGCGACTTCTCGGACAACTTTTTCACTTGATCCCTACCAAACTGAATGAAATTTTTAAGCATTCAAAACCTAATTCCAGATATCCAGGCGCTTCAATCAGGTGATCTTGTCCGGGTTAAGTGTGTCTTCTCGAATACTTTCCCACTCGACCATGGTAACCCTGAGAGAAATTTTTAAGTCCAGACTTCCAGGCGCTTCATCCAGGCGATATTGGCCGGTTAAGTGCGACTTCTCAGACGCTTTCCCATTCAACCATGGTAAACCTGGAGGAAATTTTTAAGTCCACACATCCAAGCGCTTCATCCAGGCAATATCCCAGCAAGCTAACAGTTGTTTGTTGACTCACTAGTATGTTTATCAGTATCAGTGTGTGTGAGGCCCGAGAGCTACAGATCTCCATCCTGTAGATGGAGGAGAACACAACCTTCTCATGTTAAACCCAACTAAAACCGTTTCCTGTTCTGTTCTCATTGTACAGTATGTGCCGTGTTTCAGTGTCTGAGTCTCTTAACTTGTGATGTGTCTGCTTCTCTTTGTAGGACACGTAGTGTTCATGTCTTCAAAATCTTCTTGGTTAGCCACATGCCCTCGTGATTTCGCTGATGAAGCTATTTCCAGAAAATGGTCACCTGTCCAGAGAAGAGAGGCGTTTTATCTCCTGTCCAGAACCGTGCACACATGATCACTGAAGAGGAAGTGGAAAGTCAACCAATCAAAATGAGCTTCACTGTAAATAAATGAACCTAATGGAGTACTACTAAAGCTGATTTAGATGAATCATTGATAGTTCATGCTGTTTTAGCATCTCAGAAATATCCACCTTGATTTTTTCTCATTTATTTTTAAACATAGGAATAACTTTCATACGTTAGCTTCATATTTTACATGTTAGCTCAGTTTGAATAAAATCATGCTTGATTTAAATCATCCGTCATCCTTGGCCCCATTTCACTCTATAATATGAAGGTCAAATGATTACTAATGATTTAAGAACAAATTAATATAAAAACTGAAAGACAACACAAGTATATGTTTGATCTCTTGAAGAAGCACGCACACACACATATATACACTCTCACTCTCACACACACACACACACAGGTTGCTACAACATACATTTTTATTTTATGTATGTTTGTATAAATGGTAAATAAACTGTTTAATAAGAATAATATTAGTAGAATTTTTTCCAGGGTTAAAAACACATGGTTGACTCTTTATACAGGGTCACATGATTGATTCAGTACATCCTCAAAACGACATTCAATCAAAAATGGGTGACCCTGATGAACTTAAAGCCTGATTAATTATACAGTTGTAGCCAAAAGTTTTGAGAATGACACAAATATTAGTTTTCACAAAGTTTGCTGCTAAACTGCTTTTAGATCTTTGTTTCAGTTGTTTCTGTGATGTACTGAAGTGTAATTACAAGCACTTCATACGTTTCAAAGGCTTTTATCAACAATTACATGGCATTTATGCAAAGAGTCATTATTTGCTGTGTTGGCCCTTCTTTTCAGGACCTCTGCAAATTCGACTGAGCATGCTCTCAATCAACTTCTGGGCCAAATCCTGACTGATAGCAACCCATTCTTTCATAATCACTTCTTGGAGTTTGTCATAAGTAGTGGGTTTTGTTTGTCCACCCGCCTCTTGAGGATTGACCACAAGTTCTCAATGGGATTAAGATCTGGGAGTTTCAGGCCATGGAGCCAAAATTTCAACGTTTTGGTCCCTGAGCCACTTAGTTATCACTTTTGCCTTATTGGCACAGTGCTCCATCGTGCTGAAAAATGCATTGTTCTTCACCAAACTGTTGTTGGATTGTTGGAAGAAGTTGCTGTTGGAGGGTGGTTTGGTACCGTTCTTTATTCATGGCTGTATTTTTGGGCAAAATTGTGAGTGAGCCCACTCCTTGGATGAGAAGCAACCTCTCACATGAATGGTCTGAGGATGCTTTACTGTTGGCATGACACAGGACTGATGGTAGCGCCACCTTTTCTTCTCCGGACAAGCCTTTTCCAGATGCCCCAAACAATCGGAAAGGGGCTTCATCGGAGAATATGACTTTGCCCCAGTCCTCAGCAGTCCATTCACCATACTTTTGCAAAAGATCAGTCTTCCTGATGTTTTTTTGGAGAGAAGTGAATTATTTGCTGTCCTTCTTGACACCAGGCCATCTTCCAAAAGTCTTGGCCTCACTGTGCGTGTAGATGCGCTCACACCTGCCTGCTGCCATTCCTGAGAAAGCTCTGCACTGGTGGCACTCCGATCCTGCAGCTGAATTCTCTTTAGAGACGATCCTGGCGCTTGCTGGACTTTCTTGTACGCCCTGAAGCCTTCTTAATAAGAATTGAACCTCTTTCCTTGAAGTTCTTGATGAGTCTATAAATTGTTGATTTAGGTGCAATCTTAGTAGCCACAATATCCTTGCCTGTGAAGCCATTTTTATGCAAGCATCACCCTCCTTTTAACATGTCAAGTCCGTCATTCTAACCAAATCAGCCTGACATAATGATCTCCAGCCTTGTGCTCCTCAACATTCTCACCTGAGTTAACAAGACGTTTACTGAAATGATCTCAGCAGGTCGTTTAATGACAGCAATGAAATGCAGTGGAAAGTTTTTTTCAGGTTTAAGTTCATTTTCATGGCAAAGAAGGACTATGCAATCCATCTGATCACTCTTCATAACATTCTGGAGTATATGCAAATTGCTATTACAAAAACTTAAGCAGCAACTTTTCCAATTTCCAATAAAGTAGTTTGTAAGACACTTCCTTCATTTTGATACATTTATTTGGCAGTATTCATTCTTTAACACAAGAGATATAACCAAATAAAGAAGAGCAAAGGACACAGAACAAAGAGCATTTGTTCAAATCGTATTAATTAATATATTGTTGTCTTAAAACAAAGACAGTTTTTCAAATGTGCACACTTTTGGAAAAAAATGCTAATTCTCCTGGTTTCACAGGTGATTGGATTTTCTGAGGAAATCCTGTATACGACAACAATTACCCATTGAAATGAACTAATTTACTTGCATCTTACTAAAAGAATACCTCCTTTGAGCCAACGATAAAATAAAGATCTGTTTTTAAATACTATGCCCTTGTTATTTCATATGAAATAGTTGTGGGGTGAAAAATGGTGAAAAGAGCTTGTCTGTGAAAACTGCCAGTTTAGCAGGAATTTTGTCAACAGAAAAATTATGTTCCAATAAAAAAATCTATGCTTCCAAGAAAATTAAATATATCATTAGGGAAGGTATTCCGAGTATTTTAATAAGAAATTATGAATAAAATAAATAAAACTAATGTATCACTGTATCAAATGCTTGATATTTTCAGTAATATCTTATATTTTTTTCTTTAAACATTCATTTTCAAGCAGGTTTACTCACAGGTTTGATGACGCACCGAAGATACTGAAAGCTGATTGGCCTCCTGACAGTGATCGGTTAAATACGCGGAAAATAGCGCGTTCAGTTTAGTCAGAGATCATAGTAACTTCTCTGATTTATATAGTAATTTATACATTTATTAATAAATCTCGCTATTTAATAATGAAAAGTGCATAAGATTCAACGCTTCCGATAAAAGCGTGCGCTCGCTGTTGTACTTTCACGCACGCGACGTCACGCGCACCATGTACGTGAACTATAGTTTCTATGGCGACGCGTGTTATGACGTGAATTCTACATATAAACACTCAAACCCATCGATATCTGTTTGTTGAGAGACGAGGCGATTTCAGAGACTTTCGAGATTATTTCCTGACACTGTGATTTTCGACACAGTTCAGAGCGAGAGGAGGCTTTTATTTTAGGAGATCGGAGGATATTTCCTTTGAGTACAGTTTGAAGGAAGTTTTTATTCTCTTCTTATCTCTCTTCTTATTTATTTCTCTTTATTTCTCTCATTCTTTCTCTCTTTCGTTCTTTCTTTCTTTCTTTCTTCAACTAATTAATTTTTTTTTTTATTTATTTACTGTATTTCGTGGAGTTTGGAGAGATTGTCAGCCGCTCTTATGAGTGAAAGACAAGGTGAGCGTTTTGTTTGTTATTGCTATGTTATGGTATGATGTTGTACAATGTTTGACTGAATTAATGTGAAGATATGCCTTTGATTTTCTATTCAAGAGCAAATAGAAGTAAAAGCAATTGGTGCTTGGTTATGATAAAGGTTGCTAATAGAGGCTGTAAGTGTCTGATGTGTGAAATATTGCAGCCTCGGGCCGCTCCAGATCCAGGAGTGCTGCTGTCTCTCAGGCGGCTGCTCAGGAGGTTGGGAGACGCGGTTGTGGTGACGACGCCAGGAACCGCTGACCAACCCAAACCTGCCTCTGAGCCAAGAGCTGCCTGGGTACATCGCCTCCTCTGCCGTCAGAGTTGGCCGCTTTCTGTGTCCGTGTCTCATGGGAAGAGGAAGCGGCAGAGCGGCAGCCAGGAGGATGAGGGTCCGTCCCCCTCATACAGAAGAGCTGCCAAACACTCCCGCAGAGGTCAGAGTGCACTGAGATTAAACACCTCACCACTCACTAAACGAGTCGTCACTGAAGACGTTACAGTAAGGTCCAGTTTAAAGAGGTTTCTTGTGATCTTGTGTGTTGCAGAAGCGTATGTCAAGGGCCCATTGCTGGGCGAGGTGGATTCGGCTCGGTGTATGCTGCGACCCGCAGGTCTGACGGATCTGCCAGTAAGACTTCCTCTCACCTCCTCTCGTTAGAAATGTTGCCGCCAGTGAGCGTGGTCTGTGATAATTAGTCAGCGTGGTCTTCATCTGTCTACAGGTTGCCATCAAGCACGTCTGTAAAAGAGGAACACCGAGACTGAGAGTCGTGAGTTCAGAGTGAATCTGTTGCTCTGCTTGCTCTGATTGAGCGCTGGATATAACGCAGCGCTCGTCCTGCAGGAAGGTCAGGATCAGCTGCCGCTGGAGGTGGCGCTTGATGAGTCTGGTCAATTCGGCTCCTGCCTGCCCCAACGTCCTGCAGCTGCTGGAGTGGTTAGACTTTCCCAGACGCTACACCTTGATCCTGGAGCGTCCCGCTCTTTGCCAAGATCTGGACACTTTCTGCAAGCAGAACGGACGCCTGGAGGAGAGTCTGGCCAAGAAAGTGCTGCTGCAGCTGGTCACGGCGCTGAAACACTGCGAGCCGCGGAGTCCTGCACCGGGACGCCAAACCGAGAACCTGCTGATCTCCACAGAGTCACACGACATCAAGCTGCTGGACTTTGGCTGTGGAGATCTGCTGAAAGACTCGGCCTACAGACACTTTGCAGGTGGGTTTGATCTCACTGCGGTGATCTGTGTTTGTTTGTGGAGCCTCTTCAGGTGACGTCTGGGGTCTTGTTGTGTCTCTCAGGCACTCTTCAGTACGCCCTCCTGAGTGGTTTCTGGCGGCAGCGCTATCACGCAGGACCGCCACGGTTTTGGTCGGTCGGGGTGACGCTCTACAACATCTTGTGCGGCTGTTTCCTTCAGAGGCACGTTGAGGGTCACCTCCAGAAGCAGACTGCGCTTCCTAGAGAACTGTCCACAGGCAAGAGACAGAGGTCACGTCCAGATCCAGGTGAAGCGTGTGCTTCTGTCTTCCTGAACACTGTGTTGTGTGTAACAGAGTGCCGTCAGCTGATTGGCTGGTGTCTCAGTGCATCGGCGCCAGACCGCCCACTTTAGAGGACATTGAGTGCCACCCTGGTTACACTGAGCAGGTGGCCAGAGACACACACTTATCTGACTCACAGCAGTCACGGCTAGATTGTCTCGTTAGGATCAGACTAGATTAATGCTTCTGATTGTTTGTATAGGGTGAGCAGGAGTGACACAGGAAGTGCAGGGAACGGCTTCCTGGTCGCCTCCAGAAAGAGCAGAGGATCATGGGCTGATGGTGAAGGGTTCGATCCTCTGCTCCAGTCGGTGAAGATCTCTGTGTGGATGCTGCAGGAGTCTGAACACACAGCAGCAGCTGAAACCACCCACAGATCAATATGTGTAGCTTCTCCACAATAAAGTGTAAATATGTATATAACAGGAGTTGTACATCTCGCTGTATCACAGTAGTATTACTTTTTTGTAATCAGGACAGGAAAAAGGACCAAAAATAAGAAAGAAATCAGAAGAAAATCTCTTAGTGATTCAAATTAATAGAAGGGGATGCATAGAATGTAAATTGCAAAAACAAATATATAAATAAAGCCATTTTTATGCTTAAAGGAAAAGTTTACCCAAAAATAAAAATTCTAAAAATAATGGTGACCCAAAACCATTGTTCCATACTTTTTCAAAATATCCTCCTTTGTGTTTGGGAGAACAAAGAAATTCATACAAGTTTGGAACTACTTGAGGATGAGTAAATGATAACAAAATCTTACTTGTTGGGTTAAATTCCTTTAAACAGTAATATTTTCGTTTGCCTTACCGTGGTACTTTAACTGTGCCAGTGGGGCTGCACAATTTATCTGTGCAAATTATCAGGGTAAAGAAATTAACCAAATAAATAGAAATAAACAAACTAAAATATTTAGTTCAATACGTCCTGCAACTGGTTTTGCACATACAGTAGAATACAAATTGCCTAGAAAGACATATTTTAACAGTTATTTATATTATTTAACAGAAATTACTTGATTTATAGTTTGGATTCATAACAACATAAATTAGTCATTTCAGGCTCACTGATTCAAAGAAAACTAATTTTCTGGTTGACTCAGAAGCTGAATACAAAGTATTTATTCAGTAAATAATAATCAGTGAACCATATTCCTTTTAACATACCTACAAACATTGAGTTAGACAACATTTGACAGTCCACTTTAGGCATTCCACGATCAGTAAGCAACTTTTCAGCTACATGTCATTAGAGTTTTAGTAAACTGTCTGTTTAATAACCTCTCATTAGTTAATAGATGGCAAGTATTAAGGTATTAAACATATTCTTAATAAAACAGAGAAATATATGCTATTAATAGCTGTAAAATTAGCCCATTTTGTTTCAATATAGGATTATGGAAATGAGTACAACCTAGATTTAATTCAACAAGGTGTGATATTTTAGTACTTAATATGTCCTCCATAACTCTATGTATACAGTGTACTGCTCTGACGCTTCTTGGCACTGAATGTAAAATTTTATTACAAACTGTTACATCTGTCCTGTTTAACTCCTTCTTAAACGACCTGGTCTTTAATGGGGAGAGTTTCTGGTTTGGGGAGAGTTGAGGTTTTGTATTATATCACACAGTGGTTGATAAAGCCTAACTCTCTCATGCCTTCAGCTCTCATACGTCCCTACAGAAGAGCTTTACTACCCTGAAGTTCACTGTGGAAACCAGACACTTCTCACTGTATGCCTCCTCTTGTGACACCAGAACATTTTAGATGCTGTCAGATCTGAAATGATTAACTTGGTCTCATGAGACTAGAGCATGGATTCCCAGAAGCCCTCACTTACTTAAGCCAAGGGTCTTTGAAAAGGAGTTTATTGTGCTTTGGCCGCAGTGGATAGTTTGGGTGCGGACAAACAACCATGCATGGTGCTATTTTAAGATGTACAGTCACTCTTCTCATAGCGTTTACTGGCTCTGAGACGCTTACAAATGATTATTTCGGGGCTTTTACAAGTCCATTGTTTTTGAATTTTTGAAAATGTTGCAGTATTTTTACATTGAAAACAAGAATTTGGTATTCCTTTGCATTATTGTCCTCTTATAAGTTAAAAATAAATACCCTGGCAGTGTTCACTGTTCCAACAAAAACTACAAAAATTAAAACCTGACGTTAACTTCAGGCCAGGTGTGTGTGCCCGATGAAACCACCTATATCCCAGCAAGCTAACAGTTGTTTGTTGACTCACTAGTATGTTTATCAGTATCAGTGTGTGTGAGGCCCGAGAGCTACAGATCTCCATCCTGTAGATGGAGGAGAACACAACCTTCTCATGTTGAACCCAACAAAACCGTTTCCTGTTCTGTTCTCATTGTACAGTATGTGCCGTGTTTCAGTGTCTGAGTCTCTTAACTTGTGATGTGTCTGCTTCTCTTTGTAGGACTCTGTAGTGTTCATGTCTTCAGAAGCTTCTTGGTGAGCCACATGCCCCTCGTGATCTCGCTGATGAAGGGATTTCCAGACAATGGTCACCTGTCCAGAGAAGAGAGGCGTTTCATCTCCTGTCCAGAACCGTGCACACATGATCACTGAAGAGGAAGTGGAAAGTCAACCAATCAAAATGAGCTTCACTGTAGATAAATGAACCTAATGGAGTACTACTAAAGCTGATTTAGATGAATCATTGATAGTTCATGCTGTTTTAGCATCTCAGAAATATCCACCTTGATTTTTTTCTCATTTATTTTTTAAACATAGGAATAACTTTCATACGTTAGCTTCATATTTTACATGTTAGCTCAGTTTGAATAAAATCATGCTTGATTTAAATCATCCGTCATCCTTGGTCCCATGTTTTCACTCTATAATATAAAGGTCAAATGATTACTTAATGATTTAAGAACAAATTAATATAAAAAAAACTGAAAGACAACACAAGTATATGTTTGATATCTTGAAGCAGCACGCACACACACACACACACACACACACACACACACACACACACACACACACACACACACATATATACACTCTCACTCTCACACACACACACACAGGTTGCTACAACGTACATTTTTATTTTATGTATGTTTGTATAAATGGTAAATAAACTGTTTAATAAGAATAATATTAGTAGAATTTTTTCCAGGGTTAAAAACACATGGTTGACTCTTTATACAGGGTCACATGATTGATTCAGTACATCCTCAAAACGACATTCAATCAAAAATGGGTGACCCTGATGAACTTAAAGCCTGATTAATTATACAGTTGTGGCCAAAAGTTTTGAGAATGACACAAATATTAGTTTTCACAAAGTTTGCTGCTAAACTGCTTTTAGATCTTTGTTTCAGTTGTTTCTGTGATGTACTGACGTGTAATTACAAGCACTTCATACGTTTCAAAGGCTTTTATCGACAATTACATGGCATTTATGCAAAGAGTCATTATTTGCTGTGTTGGCCCTTCTTTTCAGGACCTCTGCAATTCGACTGAGCATGCTCTCAATCAACTTCTGGGCCAAATCCTGACTGATAGCAACCCATTCTTTCATAATCACTTCTTGAGTTTGTCATAAGTAGTGGGTTTTGTTTGTCCACCCACCTCTGGAGGATTGACCACAAGTTCTCAATGGGATTAAGATCTGGGAGTTTCAGGCCATGGAGCCAAAATTTCAACGTTTTGGTCCCTGAGCCACTTAGTTATCACTTTTGCCTTATTGGCACAGTGCTCCATCGTGCTGAAAATGCATTGTTCTTCACCAAACTGTTGTTGGATTGTTGGAAGAAGTTGCTGTTGGAGGGTGGTTTGGTACCGTTTCTTTATTCATGGCTGTATTTTTGGGCAAAATTGTGAGTGAGCCCACTTTTGGATGAGAAGCAACCTCTCACATGAATGGTCTGAGGATGCTTTACTGTTGGCATGACACAGGACTGATGGTAGCGCTCACCTTTTCTTCTCCGACAAGCCTTTTCCAGATGCCCCAAACAATCGGAAAGGGGCTTCATCGGAGAATATGACTTTGCCCCAGTCCTCAGCAGTCCATTCACCATACTTTTTGCAAAAGATCAGTCTTCCCTGATGTTTTTTTGGAGAGAAGTGAATTCTTTGCTGTCCTTCTTGACACCAGGCCATCTTCCAAAGTCTTGGCCTCACTGTGCGTGTAGATGCGCTCACACCTGCCTGCTGCCATTCCTGAGAAAGCTCTGCACTGGTGGCACTCGATCCTGCAGCTGAATTCTCTTTAGGAGACGATCCTGGCGCTTGCTGGACTTTCTTGTACGCCCTGAAGCCTTCTTAATAAGAATTGAACCTTTTTCCTTGAAGTTCTTGATGAGTCTATAAATTGTTGATTTAGGTGCAATCTTAGTAGCCACAATATCCTTGCCTGTGAAGCCATTTTTATGCAAGCATCACCCTCCTTTTAACATGTCAAGTCCGTCATTCTAACCAAATCAGCCTGACATAATGATCTCCAGCCTTGTGCTCCTCAACATTCTCACCTGAGTTAACAAGACGCTTACTGAAATGATCTCAGCAGGTCGTTTAATGACAGCAATGAAATGCAGTGGAAAGTTTTTTCAGGTTTAAGTTCATTTTCATGGCAAAGAAGGACTATGCAATCCATCTGATCACTCTTCATAACATTCTGGAGTATATGCAAATTGCTATTACAAAAACTTAAGCAGCAACTTCTTCCAATTTCCAATATTTATGTAATTCTCAAAACCTTTGGCCACAACTGTACATATACTGTTGATACACATTTCTTTCATAAACTCCAATTTTCTATTAATACACAATTGCAAACCTTTCCAAAACAATCTTGAGTAAATGAGAAAAGAAAGATGCTAAATAGTTTTCTTTGTTTACCAAAGTTGACAGCTATACTAAATGTTGCTTAAATATTTCCAAATGTAATAAATTTATAAAGTAGTTTGTAAGACACTTCCTTCATTTTGATACATTTATTTGGCAGTATTCATTCTTTAACACAAGAGATATAACCAAATAAAGAAGAGCAAAGGACACAGAACAAAGAGCATTTGTTCAAATCGTATTAATTAATATATTGTTGTCTTAAAAACAAAGACAGTTTTTCAAATGTGCACACTTTTTGGAAAAAATGCTAATTCTCCTGGTTTCACAGGTGATTGGATTTTCTGAGGAAATCCTGTATACGACAACAATTACCCATTGAAATGAACTAATTTACTTGCATCTTACTAAAAGAATACCTCCTTTGAGCCAACGATAAAATAAAGATCTGTTTTTAAATACTATGCCCTTGTTATTTCATATGAAATAGTTGTGGGGTGAAAATGGTGAAAAGAGCTTGTCTGTGAAAACTGCCAATTTAGCAGGAATTTTGTCAACAGAAAAATTATGTTCCAATAAAAAATCTATGCTTCCAAGAAAATTAAATATATCATTAGGAAGGCATTCCTAGTATTTTAATAAGAAATTATGATTAAAATAAATAAAACTAATGTATCACTGTATCAAATGCTTGATATTTTCAGTAATATCTTATATTTTTTTCTTTAAACATTCACTTTCAAGCAGGTTTACTCACAGGTTTGATGACGCATCAAGATACTGAAAGCTGATTGGCCTCTGACAGTGATCGGTTAAATACGCTGGAAAATAGCGTTTCAGTTTGTCATCAGAGATCATAGTAACTTCTCTGATTTATATAGTAATTTATACATTTATTAATAAATCTCGCTATTTAATAATGAAAAGTGCATAAGATTCAACGCTTCCGATAAAAGCGCACGCTTTCGCTGTTGTACTCACGCACGCGACGCCACGCGCACCATGTATGCGTGAACTATAGTTTCTATGGCGCGCGTGTTATGACGCAGAATTCTACACATAAACACTTCAAACCCATCGATATCTGTTTGTTGAGAGACGAGGCGATTTCAGAGACTTTTCGAGATTATTTCCTGACACTGTGATTTTCGACACAGTTCAGAGCGCAGAGGAGGCTTTTATTTTAGGAGATCGGAGGATATTTCCTTTGAGTACAGTTTGAAGGAAGTTTTTTTATTCTCTTCTTATCTCTCTTCTTATTTATTTCTCTTTATTTCTCTCATTCTTTCTCTCTTTCGTTCTTTTCTTTCTTTCTTTCTTCAACTAATTAATTTTTTTATTTATTTACTGTATTTCGTGGAGTTTGGAGAGATTGTCAGCC